>NW_027463929.1:0-20000 GCF_050947455.1 Rhinoderma darwinii
GATTGCTGGTAGGTCCTGGTGGGGGGGCAGCGGGAGCAACTTGCATCCCCATGCCCAGCCAGAGTTCCAGGGTGATTGCAGGTAGGTCCTGGTGGGGGGCAGCGGGAGCAACTTGCATTCCCATGCCCAGCCAGAGTTTCCAGGGTGATTGCAGGTAGGTCCTGGTGGGGGGCAGCGGGAGCAACTTGCATCCCCATGCCCAGCCAGAGTTCCAGGGTGATTGCTGGTAGGTCCCGGTGGGGGGCAGCGGGAGCAACCTGCATCTCCATGCCCAGCCAGAGTTCCAGAGTGATTGCAGGTAGGTCCCGGTGGGGGGGCAGCGGGAGAAACTTGCATCCCCATGCCCAGCCAGAGTTCCAGGGTGATTGCAGGTAGGTCCCGGTGGGGTGGAAGGGGGTCAGCGGGAGCAAACTGCATCCCCATGCCCAGCCAGAGTTCCAGGGTATTGCTGGTAGGTCCCGGTGGGGTGGAAAGGGGGTCAGCGGGAGCAACTGCATCCCCATGCCCAGCCAGAGTTCCAGGGTGATTGCAGGTAGGTCCCGGTGGGGGGGCAGCAGGAGCAACTTGCATCCCCATGCCCGGCCAGAGTTCCAGGGCCAGAGTGTGACGGCAGGCAGCATAGGCCGGGGCAAAGTTCCAAGGCGGCGTGGAGAGGACTAGGCCACAAGATAAGGGGATCCTTTCGTGAACAAACAGCAGTGAAAATACAAAGGCCCAAATGTCAAAGAATGGCATTTGTGCTACTGAAAGTGAAACATTTAAAATCAAGTGAAAGTGGGGTATGTTCACAAATGTCAGAGGCGGTGATGAGCAGCAGAGGCAGGCCGGGGCAGAGTTCCAGGGCTAGGAGTGTGACGGCAGGCAGCGTAGGCCGGGGCAGAGTTCCAGGGCGGTGGGGAGAGGACTAGGCCTCGAGATATGGAGATCCATTTGGTGACCAAGCAGCAGTGAAAATAGAAAGGCCCAAATGTCAAAGAATGACATTTCTGCTACTGAAAGTGAAACATTTGAAAGTGAAACATTTAAAATCAAGTTAAAGTGGGGTTTGTTCACAAATGTCAGAGGCGGTGGTGAACAGCAGGGGCAGGCCGGGGCAGAGTTCCAGGGCCAGGAGTGTGATGGCAGGCAGCGTAGGCCGGGGCAGAGTTCCAGGGCGGTGGGGAGAGGACTAGGCCTCATTCCAAGGAGATCCATTTGGTGACCAAACAGCAGTGACAATAAAAAGGCCCAAATGTCAAAGAATGACATTTCTGATACTGAAAGTGACACATTTAAAATCACGTTAAAGTGGGGTATGTTCAAAGAATGTCAGAGGCGGTAATGAGCAGCAGATGCAGGCCGGGGCAGAGTTCCAGGTGCCTGGAGTGTGAAGGCAGCACAGGCCGGGGCAGAGTTCCAGGGCCAGGGGTGTGACGGCAGGCAGCGTAGGCCGGGGCAGAGTTCCAGGGCGGTGGGGAGAGGACTAGGCCTCGAGATATGGAGATCCATTTGGTGACCAAGCAGCAGTGAAAATAAAAAGGCCCAAATGTCAAAGAATGGCATTTCTGATACTGAAAGTGAAACATTTAAAATCAAGTTAAATTGGGGTATGTTCAAAGAATGTCAGAGGCGGTAATGAGCAGCAGATGCAGGCCGGGGCAGAGTTCCAGGTGCCTGGAGTGTGAAGGCAGCACAGGCCGGGGCAGAGTTCCAGGGCCAGAGTGTGTGACGGCAGGCAGCGTAGGCCGGGGCAGAGTTCCAGGGCGGTGGGGAGAGGACTAGGCCTCAATCCAAGGAGATCCATTTGGTGACCAAGCAGCAGTGAAAATAAAAAGGCCCAAATGTCAAAGAATGACATTTCTGCTACTGAAAGTGAAACATTTGAAAGTGAACCATTTAAAATCTAGTTAAAGTGGGGTATGTTCAAAAATGTCAGAGTCGGTGGTGAACAGCAAAGGCAGGCCGGGGCAGAGTTCCAGGGCCAGAGTGTGACGGCAGCACAGGCCGGGGCAGAGCTCCAGGGCCAGGGTGTGACGGCAGGCAGCGTAGGCCGGGGCAGAGTTCCAGGGCGTTGGGGAGAGGACTAGGCCTCAAAATAAGGAGATCCATTTGGTGACCAAGCAGAAGTGAAAATAAAAAGGCCCAAATGTCAAAGAATGACATTTCTGCTACTGAAAGTGAAACATTTGAAAGTGAAACCATTTAAAATCTAGTTAAAGTGGGGTATGTTCAAAAATGTCAGAGTCGGTGGTGAACAGCAAAGGCAGGCCGGGGCAGAGTTCCAGGGCCAGAGTGTGACGGCAGCACAGGCCGGGGCAGAGTTCCAGGGCCAGAGTGTGTGACGGCAGGCAGCGTAGGCCGGGGCAGAGTTCCAGGGCGGTGGGGAGAGGACTAGGCCTCAATTTAAGGAGATCCATTTGTTGACCAAGCAGCAGTGCAAATAAAAAGGCCCGAATGTCAAAGAATGACATTTCTGATACTGAAAGTGAACCATTTAAAATCAAGTTAAAGTGGGGTATGTTCACAAATGTCAGAGGCGGTGGTGAACAGCAGGGGCAGGCCGGGGACAGAGTTCCAGGGCCAGAGTGGTGACGGCAGGCAGTGTAGGCCGGGGCAGAGTTCCAGGGCGGTGGGGAGAGGACTAGGCCTCAATTTAAGGAGATCCATTTGTTGACCAAGCAGCAGTGCAAATAAAAAGGCCCGAATGTCAAAGAATGACATTTCTGATACTGAAAGTGAACCATTTAAAATCAAGTTAAAGTGGGGTATGTTCACAAATGTCAGAGGCGGTGGTGAACAGCAGGGGCAGGCCGGGACAGAGTTCCAGGGCCAGAGTGTGACGGCAGGCAGTGTAGGCCGGGGCAGAGTTCCAGGGCGGTGGGGAGAGGACTAGGCCTCAATTTAAGGAGATCCATTTGTTGACCAAGCAGCAGTGCAAATAAAAAGGCCCAAATGTCAAAGAATGACATTTCTGATACTGAAAGTGAACCATTTAAAATCAAGTTAAAGTGGGGTATGTTCAAAAATGTCAGAGGCGGTGGTGAGCAGCAGAGGCAGGCCGGGGCAGAGTTCCAGGGCCAGGGGTGTGACGGCAGGCAGCGTAGGCCGGGGCAGAGTTCCAGGGCGGTGGGGAGAGGACTAGGCCTCGACATAAGGAGATCCATTTGGTGACCAAACAGCAGTGAAAATAAATAGGCCCAAATGTCAAAGAATGACATTTCTGCTACTGAAAGTGAAACATTTAAAATCAAGTTAAAGTGGGGTATGTTCACAAATGTCAGAGGCGGTGGTGAACAGCAGGGGCAGGCCGGGGCAGAGTTCCAGGGCCAGGGTGTGACGGCAGGCAGCGTAGGCCGGGGCAGAGTTCCAGGGCGGTGGGTGAGAGGACTAGGCCTCAATCCAAGGAGATCCATTTGGTGACCAAGCAGCAGTGGGAAAATAAAAAAGGCCCAAATGTCAAAGAATGACATTTCTGCTACTGAAAGTGAAACATTTGAAAGTGAACCATTTAAAATCTAGTTAAAGTGGGGTATGTTCAAAAATGTCAGAGTCGGTGGTGAGCAGCAGAGGCAGGCCGGGGCAGAGTTCCAGGGCTAGGAGTGTGACGGCAGGCAGCGTAGGCCGGGGCAGAGTTCCAGGGCGGTGGGGAGAGGACTAGGCCTCAATCTAAGGAGATCCATTTGGTGACCAAACAGCAGTGAAAATAAAAAGGCCCAAATGTCAAAGAATGACATTTCTGCTACTGAAAGTGAAACATTTGAAAGTGAACCATTTAAAATCAAGTTAAAGTGGGGTATGTTCAAAAATGTCAGAGGTGGTGGTGAGCAGCAGAGGCAGGCCGGGGCAGAGTTCCAGGTGCCTGGAGTGTGAAGGCAGCACAGGCCGGGGCAGAGTTCCAGGGCCAGAGTGTGTGACGGCAGGCAGCGTAGGCCGGGGCAGAGTTCCAGGGCGGTGGGGAGAGGACTAGGCCTCAATCCAAGGAGATCCATTTGGTGACCAAGCAGCAGTGAAAATAAAAAGGCCCAAATGTCAAAGAATGACATTTCTGCTACTGAAAGTGAAACATTTGAAAGTGAACCATTTAAAATCAAGTTAAAGTGGGGTATGTTCAAAAATGTCAGAGGTGGTGGTGAGCAGCAGAGGCAGGCCGGGGCAGAGTTCCAGGGCTAGGAGTGTGACGGCAGGCAGCGTAGGCCGGGGCAGAGTTCCAGGGCGGTGGGGAGAGGACTAGGCCTCAATCTAAGGAGATCCATTTGGTGACCAAACAGCAGTGAAAATAAAAAGGCCCAAATGTCAAAGAATGACATTTCTGATACTGAAAGTGAAACATTTGAAAGTGAACCATTTAAAATCAAGTTAAAGTGGGGTATGTTCAAAAATGTCAGAGGCGGTGGTGAGCAGCAGAGGCAGGCCGGGACACAGTTCCAGGGCAAGGGGTGTGACGGCAGGCAGCGTAGGCCGGGGCAGAGTTCCAGGGCGGTGGGGAGAGGACTAGGCCTCAATCCAAGGAGATCCATTTGGTGACCAAGCAGCAGTGAAAATGAAAAGGCCCAAATGTCAAAGAATGCCATTTCTGCAACTGAAAGTGAAACATTTGAAAGTGACACATTTAAAATCAAGTTAAAGTGGGGTATGTTCAAAAATGTCAGAGGCGGTGGTGAACAGCAAAGGCAGGCCGGGGCAGAGTTCCAGGGCCAGGGGTGTGACGGCAGGCAGCGTAGGCCGGGGCAGAGTTCCAGGGCGGTGGGGAGAGGACTAGGCCTCGACATAAGGAGATCCATTTGGTGACCAAACAGCAGTGAAAATAAATAGGCCCAAATGTCAAAGAATGACATTTCTGCTACTGAAAGTGAAACATTTAAAATCAAGTTAAAGTGGGGTATGTTCACAAATGTCAGAGGCGGTGGTGAACAGCAGGGGCAGGCTGGGGCAGAGTTCCAGGGCCAGGAGTGTGATGGCAGCACAGGCCGGGGCAGTGTTCCAGGGCCAGAGTGTGACGGCAGGCAGCGTAGGCCGGGGCAGAGTTCCAGGGCGGTGGGGAGAGGACTAGGCCTCAATCCAAGGAGATCCATTTGGTGACCAAACAGCAGTGAAAATAAAAAGGCCCAAGTGTCAAAGAATGACATTTCTGATACTGAAAGTGAACCATTTAAAATCAGGTTAAAGTGGGGTATGTTCACAAATGTCAGAGGCGGTGGTGAACAGCAGGGGCAGGCCGGGACAGAGTTCCAGGGCCAGAGTGTGACGGCAGGCAGTGTAGGCCGGGGCAGAGTTCCAGGGCGGTGGGTGAGAGGACTAGGCCTCAATCCAAGGAGATCCATTTGGTGACCAAACAGCAGTGAAAATAAAAAGGCCCAAGTGTCAAAGAATGACATTTCTGCTACTGAAAGTGAAACATTTGAAAGTGAACCATTTAAAATCAAGTTAAAGTGGGGTATGTTCACAAATGTCAGAGGCGGTGGTGAACAGCAAAGGCAGGCCGGGGCAGAGTTCCAGGGCCAGAGTGTGACGGCAGGCAGTGTAGGCCGGGGCAGAGTTCCAGGGCGGTGGGTGAGAGGACTAGGCCTCAATCCAAGGGGATCCATTTGGTGACCAAGCAGCAGTGAAAATGAAAAGGCCCAAATGTCAAAGAATGCCATTTCTGCAACTGAAAGTGAAACATTTGAAAGTGACACATTTAAAATCAAGTTAAAGTGGGGTATGTTCAAAAATGTCAGAGGCGGTAGTGAACAGCAGAGGTAGGCCGGGGCAGAGTTCCAGGGCCAGGGGTGTCACGGCAGGCAGCGTAGGCCGGGGAAGAGTTCCAGGGCGGTGGGGAGAGGACTAGGCCTCAATCCAAGGGATCCATTTGGTGACCAAGCAGCAGTGAAAATGAAAAGGCCCAAATGTCAAAGAATGCCATTTCTGCAACTGAAAGTGAAACATTTGAAAGTGACACATTTAAAATCAAGTTAAAGTGGGGTATGTTCAAAAATGTCAGAGGCGGTAGTGAACAGCAGAGGTAGGCCGGGGCAGAGTTCCAGGGCCAGGGGTGTCACGGCAGGCAGCGTAGGCCTGCGCAGAGTTCCAGGGCGGTGGGGAGAGGACTAGGCCTCAATCCAAGGAGATCCATTTGGTGACCAAGCAGCAGTGAAAATAAAAAGGCCCAAATGTCAAAGAATGACATTTCTGCTACTGAAAGTGAAACATTTGAAAGTGAAACATTTAAAATCAAGTTAAAGTGGGGTATGTTCAAAAATGTCAGAGGCGGTAGTGAACAGCAGAGGTAGGCCGGGGCAGAGTTCCAGGGCCAGGGGTGTCACGGCAGGCAGCGTAGGCCGGGGAAGAGTTCCAGGGCGGTGGGGAGAGGACTAGGCCTCAATCCAAGGGGATCCATTTGGTGACCAAGCAGCAGTGAAAATGAAAAGGCCCAAATGTCAAAGAATGCCATTTCTGCAACTGAAAGTGAAACATTTGAAAGTGACACATTTAAAATCAAGTTAAAGTGGGGTATGTTCAAAAATGTCAGAGGCGGTAGTGAACAGCAGAGGTAGGCCGGGGCAGAGTTCCAGGGCCAGGGGTGTCACGGCAGGCAGCGTAGGCCGGGGAAGAGTTCCAGGGCGGTGGGGAGAGGACTAGGCCTCAATCCAAGGGGATCCATTTGGTGACCAAGCAGCAGTGAAAATGAAAAGGCCCAAATGTCAAAGAATGCCATTTCTGCAACTGAAAGTGAAACATTTGAAAGTGACACATTTAAAATCAAGTTAAAGTGGGGTATGTTCAAAAATGTCAGAGGCGGTAGTGAACAGCAGAGGTAGGCCGGGGCAGAGTTCCAGGGCCAGGGGTGTCACGGCAGGCAGCGTAGGCCGGGGAAGAGTTCCAGGGCGGTGGGGAGAGGACTAGGCCTCAATCCAAGGGGATCCATTTGGTGACCAAGCAGCAGTGAAAATGAAAAGGCCCAAATGTCAAAGAATGCCATTTCTGCAACTGAAAGTGAAACATTTGAAAGTGACACATTTAAAATCAAGTTAAAGTGGGGTATGTTCAAAAATGTCAGAGGCGGTAGTGAACAGCAGAGGTAGGCCGGGGCAGAGTTCCAGGGCCAGGGGTGTCACGGCAGGCAGCGTAGGCCGGGGCAGAGTTCCAGGGCGGTGGGGAGAGGACTAGGCCTCGATCTAAGGAGATCCATTTGGTGACCAAACAGCAGTGAAAATAAAAAGGCCCAAATGTCAAAGAATGACATTTTTGATACTGAAAGTGAACCATTTAAAATCAAGTGAAAGTGGAGTACGTTCAAAAATGTCAGAGGCGGTGGTGAACAGCAGGGGCAGGCCGGGGCATAGTTCCAGGGCCAGAGTGTGACGGCAGCACAGGCCGGGGCAGAGCTCCAGGGCCAGAGTGTGACGGCAGGCAGCATAGGCCGGGGCACAGTTCCAGGGCCAGAGTGTGACGGCAGGCAGCGTAGGCCGGGGCAGAGTTCCAGGGCGGTGGGGAGAGGACTAGGCCTCGAGATAAGGTGATCCATTTGGTGACCAAGCAGCAGTGGAAATAAAAAGGCCCAAATTTCAAAGAATGACATTTTTGATACTGAAAGTGAAACATTTAAAATCAAGTTAAAGTGGGGTACGTTCAAAAATGTCAGAGGCGGTAATGAGCAGCAGAGGCAGGCCGTGGGCACAGTTCCAGGGCCAGAGTGTGACGGCAGCACAGGCCGGGGCAGAGTTCCAGGGCCAGAGTGTGACGGCAGGCAGCATAGGCCGGGGCACAGTTCCAGGGCCAGAGTGTGACGGCACGCAGCGTAGGCCGGGGCAGAGTTCCAGGGCGGTGGGGAGAGGACTAGGCCTCGAGATAAGGAGATCCATTTGGTGACCCAACAGCAGTGAAAATAAAAAGGCCCAAATGTCAAAGAATGACATTTCTGCTACTGAAAGTGACACATTTAAAATCAAGTGAAAGTGGGGTATGTTCAAAAAATGACAGAGGCGGTAATGAGCAGCAGAGGCAGGCCGGGGCACAGTTCCAGGGCCAGAGTGTGACACTGTCCGCCGATAGATAACCCTTTGCACATTATCGTCATCATCATTATCAGCAGCAGTTGCTGTCAGCCAGCTCCAGAGTGTATGAGCGGCGTGTGCTGCCCATTGCAGCCCAGGGTAGAGGAGCCGTGTGCAAGCTGTGCATGCCCGGGGGCAACAGTGTATGAGCTCCTCAGCGCCAGCGGGGGGGGGGGGGTCCCACTATGTCCCAAGCCGCCTGACATGTACTTCCGGTCGGCTAGGAGGTGGCATGTCAGCTGGGCTGTCAGCCAGCTCCAGAGTGTATGAGCGGTGTGTGCCTGCACCCGTGGGGGGGGGGGGGGGGGGGGGGATACAGGAGCCATGGGGAAGCTGTGCAAGACCGGGGGCAGCCGTGTACGAGCTCCGCAGCGCCCCTTGTGGACTTCCAGGGCAAGAGCGGTATGAGCGGCAAAGTCATGCCGACCTCCTGGAAGTCCCCGTCGGCCTCGCTCGCGGGTCGGTCCCGCTGGTTTTTTTACCTTCTTAATAAAAAAACTTTTTTTTTTTATGGTATTTTCTGAAGCCTCAAGCCCACCTGCATTTGCACGAGCAAGGCCACCTCGGTGACTCCTACCGAAAGCGGCCGGGAGCCATCTCCGTGTACGAGCGGCGTGTGCGGCGTGTGCCTGCCTATTGCACCCGTGGGGGGATAGAGGAGCCTTGTGGAAGCTGTGCCAGCCCGGGGGCAGCCCTGTACGAGCTCCACAGCGCCCGCGGCGAGTCCCGCCGTGTCCACCCGGCTGCCAAGCACTTCCGGTCCGCGAGTGATGCATGACAGCGGCCGGGAGCCAGCTCCGCCTATCAGCGGCGGTGTGCCTGCCTTCTGCACCCGTGGGGGGATAGAGGGGCCCCGTGGGAGCTGCTGCATGCCGGCAGCTTCCTTGTGGGAGCTCCACAGCGCCCGCGGTCCTCGGCGGACTTCCAGGGCAAGAGCGGTATGAGCGGCCACCTCATGCCGACCTCCTGGAAGTCCCCGTCGGCTTAGCTCGCGGGTCGGTCCCGCTGTTTTTTTTTTTACCTTCTTAATAAAAAAATCTTTTTTTTTTTATGGTACTTTCGGAAGCCTCAAGCCCACCTGCAGTTGCACGAGCAAGGACACCTCGGTGACTCCTACCGAAAGCGGCCGGGAGTCATCTCCGTGTACGAGCGGCGTGTGCGGCGTGTGCCTGCCTATTGCACCCGTGGGGGGATAGAGGAGCCATGGGGAAGCTGTGCCAGCCCGGGGGCAGCCCTGTACGAGCTCCACAGCACCCGCGGCGAGTCCCGCCGTGTCCACCCGGCTGCCAAGCACTTCCGGTCCGCGAGTGATGCATGACAGCGGCCGGGAGCCAGCTCCGCCTATCAGCGGCGGTGTGCCTGCCTTCTGCACCCGTGGGGGGATAGAGGGGCCCCGTGGGAGCTTGTGGATGCCGGCAGCTTCCTTGTGGGAGCTCCACAGCGCCCGCGGCGAGTCCCGTCGTGTCCACCCGGCTGCCAAGCACTTCCGGTCCGCGAGTGATGCATGACAGCGGCCGGGAGCCAGCTCCGCCTATCAGCGGCGGTGTGCCTGCCTTCTGCACCCGTGGGGGGATAGAGGGGCCCCGTGGGAGCTGCTGCATGCCGGCAGCTTCCTTGTGGGAGCTCCACAGCGCCCGCGGTCCTCTGCGGACTTCCAGGGCAAGAGCGGTATGAGCGGCCACCTCATGCCGACCTCCTGGAAGTCCCCGTCGGCTTAGCTCGCGGGTCGGTCCCGCTGTTTTTTTTTTTACCTTCTTAATAAAAAAATCTTTTTTTTTTTATGGTACTTTCGGAAGCCTCAAGCCCACCTGCAGTTGCACGAGCAAGGACACCTCGGTGACTCCTACCGAAAGCGGCCGGGAGTCATCTCCGTGTACGAGCGGCGTGTGCGGCGTGTGCCTGCCTATTGCACCCGTGGGGGGATAGAGGAGCCATGGGGAAGCTGTGCCAGCCCGGGGGCAGCCCTGTACGAGCTCCACAGCACCCGCGGCGAGTCCCGCCGTGTCCACACGGCTGCCAAGCACTTCCGGTCCGCGAGTGATGCATGACAGCGGCCGGGAGCCAGCTCCGCCTATCAGCGGCGGTGTGCCTGCCTTCTGCACCCGTGGGGGGATAGAGGGGCCCCGTGGGAGCTTGTGGATGCCGGCAGCTTCCTTGTGGGAGCTCCACAGCGCCCGCGGCGAGTCCCGTCGTGTCCACCCGGCTGCCAAGCACTTCCGGTCCGCGAGTGATGCATGACAGCGGCCGGGAGCCAGCTCCGCCTATCAGCGGCGGTGTGCCTGCCTTCTGCACCCGTGGGGGGATAGAGGGGCCCCGTGGGAGCTGCTGCATGCCGGCAGCTTCCTTGTGGGAGCTCCACAGCGCCCGCGGTCCTCTGCGGACTTCCAGGGCAAGAGCGGTAGGAGCCTCCACCTCATGCCGACCTCCTGGAAGTCCCCGTCGGCCTAGCTCGCGGGTCGGTCCCGCTGTGGTTTTTTTTACCTTCTTAATAAAAAAACTTTTTTTTTTTATGGTATTTTCCGAAGCCCCAAGCCCACCTGCATTTGCACGAGCAAGGCCACCTCGGTGACTCCTACCGAAAGCGGCCGGGAGCCATCTCCGTGTACGAGCGGCGTGTGCGGCGTGTGCCTGCCTATTGCACCCGTGGGGGGATAGAGGAGCCTTGTGGAAGCTGTGCCAGCCGGGGGGCAGCCCTGTACGAGCTCCACAGCACCCGCGGCGAGTCCCGCCGTGTCCACCCGGCTGACAAGCACTTCCGGTCCGCGAGTGATGCATGACAGCGGCCGGGAGCCAGCTCCGCCTATCAGCGGCGTGTGCCTGCCTTCTGCACCCGTGGGGGGATAGAGGGGCCCCGTGGGAGCTTGTGGATGCCGGCAGCTTCCTTGTGGGAGCTCCACAGCGCCCGCGGCGAGTCCCGTCGTGTCCACCCGGCTGCAAAGCACTTCCGGTCCGCGAGTGATGCATGACAGCGGCCGGGAGCCAGCTCCGCCTATCAGCGGCGGTGTGCCTGCCTTCTGCACCCGTGGGGGGATAGAGGGGCCCCGTGGGAGCTGCTGGATGCCAGCAGCTTCCTTGTGGGAGCTCCACAGCGCCCGCGGTCCTCTGCGGACTTCCAGGGCAAGAGCGGTAGGAGCCTCCACCTCATGCCGACCTCCTGGAAGTCCCCGTCGGCCTAGCTCGCGGGTCGGTCCCGCTGTTTTTTTTTTTACCTTCTTAATAAAAAAACTTTTTTTTTTTATGGTATTTTCCGAAGCCCCAAGCCCCCCTGCATTTGCACGAGCAAGGCCACCTCGGTGACTCCTACCGAAAGCGGCCGGGAGCCATCTCCGTGTACGAGCGGCGTGTGCGGCGTGTGCCTGCCTATTGCACCCGTGGGGGGATAGAGGAGCCTTGTGGAAGCTGTGCCAGCCCGGGGGCAGCCCTGTACGAGCTCCACAGCACCCGCGGCGAGTCCCGCCGTGTCCACCCGGCTGACAAGCACTTCCGGTCCGCGAGTGATGCATGACAGCGGCCGGGAGCCAGCTCCGCCTATTAGCGGCGGTGTGCCTGCCTTCTGCACCCGTGGGGGGATAGAGGGGCCCCGTGGGAGCTTGTGGATGCCGGCAGCTTCCTTGTGGGAGCTCCACAGCGCCCGCGGCGAGTCCCGTAGTTCACCCGCCCGACATGCACTTCCGGTCCGCGACGGACTTCCAGGGCTCAAGCGGTAGGTGCGGCCACCTCATGCCGACCTCCTGGAACTCCCCCTCGGCCTGGCTCGCGTGTCTGTCTTCATTCACGTTTTGGAGGAAAAACCCTATGAGGTTTTTATTTTGGCCTTCAGCCAAGCAGCAGTTCCAGGAGGCCGGGCATTTTGGCACCTCCCACCGGTGTAATTGGCGAGGTGACACTTTTAGGGGTGTGAACATCTCCTACGCCTGAAATACTGTGAGAGGGAGAACTTGCTCCGCCTCCCAAGTCCAACACTTCCAGGACGAGAGGAGGGCGGGAGGCGTTCCCGGCTTAGGCCGAATGCTGCTTCCACGGCGATAGCGGCACCAAGCCGCCCTCTCACGCCGCTGCCCTGGATGTCCCCGTCGGCCTCGCTCGCTGGTCGGATCCGGTGTTTTTTTACCTTCTTAATAAAAAAATATTTTTTTTTTTTATGTTATTTCCTGAAGCCCCAAGCCCACCTGCAGTTGCACGAGCAAGGCCACCTCGGCAACTCCTACCGAAAGCCGTGAACGAGGAAGTACAAACGGGAGCTGCTCCCGTTCCAAGCCGAGAAGGACTTCCATGGTGTGACCGGTAGGTAGTGGCACCTCCTGCCGTCCTCCTGGAAGTCCCCGTCGGCCTGGCTCACGGCTCGGTCCCGCTGTGAGTTTTACCTTCATAATAAAAAAACACTTTTTTTTTTTATGGTATTTTATGAAGTCCCAAGCCGACCTGCAGTTGCAGGAGCTCGGCCACCTCGGCAACTCCTACCGAAAGCCGTGAACGAGGAAGTACAAACGGGAGCTGCTCCCGTTCCAAGCCGAGAAGGACTTCCATGGTGTGACCGGTAGGTAGTGGCACCTCCTGCCGTCCTCCTGGAAGTCCCCGTCGGCCTCGCTCGCAGGTCTGTCTTCATTGACGTTTTGGAGAAAAAACCCTATGAGGTTTTTATTTTGGGCCTCAGCCGGGCAGCAGTTCCATGAGCCCGGGTACTTTGGCACCTTACCCCGGTGTATTTGAGGTGGTGACACTTTTAGGGGTGTGAATATCTCCTTCACCTGAAATCCTGTGAGAGGGCATCTAGGTTTTGAGTTCCAAGTCCCAACGGTTCTTCCTAGCGGGAAGTCCTAACCGTTCCTGGCCGAGAGTGACTTCCAGGGTTTGAGCAATAGGTACCGGCCTGCCCTCTCACGGTGCCTCCTGGAAGTCCCCGTCGGCCTCGTTCGCTGGTCGGTCCGCTGCACCTTAACTTCCATGAAAGAAGTTTGGTGCATTCTTTCTGGAGTCCCAGGCCGACCAGCAGTTGCAGGAGCTCGGCCAGCTCTGTGACTCCAACCGAGTACCGTGAAGGAGGACGTGCTGCACGTTCTTGCGGGAGCTGCACCTGGTCCAACCCGAGAAGGACTTCCATGGTGTGACCGGTATGTAGTGGCACGTCATGCCGGCCTCCTGGAAGTCCCCGTCGTCCTCGCTCGCTGGTCGGTCCGCTGCACCTGAACTTCCACGAAAGAACTTTGATGCATTCTTTCTGGAGTCCCAGGCCGACCAGCAGTTGCAGGAGCTCGGCCACCTTGGCGGCTCCAACCGAACACCTTGAAGGAGGACGTGCTGCACGTTCTAGCAGGAGCTGCACCTGGTTCAAACCGAGAAGGACTTCCATGGTGTCACCGGTATGTAGTGGCACGTCATGCCGGCCTCCTGGAAGTCCCCGTCGGCCTCGTTCGCTGGTCGGTCCGCTGCACCTGACTTTCCATGAAAGAACTGTGGTGCATTCTTTCTGAAGTCCCAGGCCGACCAGCAGTTGCAGGAGCTCGGCCACGGTGGTGAGTCCAACCGAGTACTGTGAAGGAGGACGTGCTACACGTTCTAGCGGGAGCTGTACCTGGTTCAACCCGAGAATGACTTCCATGGTGTGACCGGTATGTAGTGGCACGTCATGCCGGCCTCCTGGAAGTCCCCGTCGGCCTCGCTCGCAGGTCTGTCTTCATTGACGTTTTGGAGGAAAAACCCTATGAGGTTTTTATTTTGGGCTTCAGCCGGGCAGCAGTTCCAGGAGCCCGGGTACTTTGGCACCTTACCCCGGTGTATTTGAGGTGGTGACACTTTTAGGGGTGTGAATATCTCCTTCACCTGAAATCCTGTGAGAGGGCATTTCTGCTCCGCGTTCCAAGTCCTAACGGTTCTTCCTAGCGGGAAGTCCTAACCGTTCGTGGCCGAGAAGGACTTCCAGGGAGTGACCGGTATGTAGTGGCACGTCATGCCGGCCTCCTGGAAGTCCCCATCGGCCTTGCTCCCTGGTCGGTCCGCTGCACCTGAACTTCCACGAAAGAACTTTGGTACATTCTTTCTGGAGTCCCAGGCCGACCAGCAGTTGCAGGAGCTCGGCCACGGTGGTGAGTTCAACCGAGTACTGTGAAGGAGGACGTGCTGCACGTTCTAGCGGGAAGCTATACCTGGTTCAACCCGAGAAGGACTTCCATGGTGTGACCGGTATGTAGTGGCACGTCATGCCGGCCTCCTGGAAGTCCCCGTCGGCCTCGTTCGCTGGTCGGTCCGCTGCACCTGACTTTCCATGAAAGAACTGTGGTGCATTCTTTCTGAAGTCCCAGGCCGACCAGCAGTTGCAGGAGCTCGGCCACGGTGTTGAGTCCAACCGAGTACTGTGAAGGAGGACGTGCTACACGTTCTAGCGGGAGCTGTACCTGGTTCAACCCGAGAAGGACTTCCATGGTGTGACCGGTATGTAGTGGCACGTCATGCCGGCCTCCTGGAAGTCCCCGTCGGCCTCGTTCGCTGGTCGGTCCGCTGCACCTGACTTTCCATGAAAGAACTGTGGTGCATTCTTTCTGAAGTCCCAGGCCGACCAGCAGTTGCAGGAGCTCGGCCACGGTGTTGAGTCCAACCGAGTACTGTGAAGGAGGACGTGCTACACGTTCTAGCGGGAGCTGTACCTGGTTCAACCCGAGAAGGACTTCCATGGTGTGACCGGTATGTAGTGGCACGTCATGCCGGCCTCCTGGAAGTCCCCGTCGGCCTCGCTCGCAGGTCTGTCTTCATTGACGTTTTGGAGGAAAAACCCTATGAGGTTTTTATTTTGGGCTTCAGCCGGGCAGCAGTTCCAGGAGCCCGGGTACTTTGGCACCTTACCCCGGTGTATTTGAGGTGGTGACACTTTTTAGGGGTGTGAATATCTCCTTCACCTGAAATCCTGTGAGAGGGCATTTCTGCTCCGCGTTCCAAGTCCTAACGGTTCTTCCTAGCGGGAAGTCCTAACCGTTCGTGGCCGAGAAGGACTTCCAGGGAGTGACCGGTATGTAGTGGCACGTCATGCCGGCCTCCTGGAAGTCCCCATCGGCCTTGCTCCCTGGTCGGTCCGCTGCACCTGAACTTCCACGAAAGAACTTTGGTACATTCTTTCTGGAGTCCCAGGCCGACCAGCAGTTGCAGGAGCTCGGCCACGGTGGTGAGTTCAACCGAGTACTGTGAAGGAGGACGTGCTGCACGTTCTAGCGGGAGCTATACCTGGTTCAACCCGAGAAGGACTTCCATGGTGTGACCGGTATGTAGTGGCACGTCATGCCGGCCTCCTGGAAGTCCCCGTCGGCCTCGTTCGCTGGTCGGTCCGCTGCACCTGACTTTCCATGAAAGAACTGTGGTGCATTCTTTCTGAAGTCCCAGGCCGACCAGCAGTTGCAGGAGCTCGGCCACGGTGTTGAGTCCAACCGAGTACTGTGAAGGAGGACGTGCTACACGTTCTAGCGGGAGCTGTACCTGGTTCAACCCGAGAAGGACTTCCATGGTGTGACCGGTATGTAGTGGCACGTCATGCCGGCCTCCTGGAAGTCCCCGTCGGCCTCGTTCGCTGGTCGGTCCGCTGCACCTGACTTTCCATGAAAGAACTGTGGTGCATTCTTTCTGAAGTCCCAGGCCGACCAGCAGTTGCAGGAGCTCGGCCACGGTGTTGAGTCCAACCGAGTACTGTGAAGGAGGACGTGCTACACGTTCTAGCGGGAGCTGTACCTGGTTCAACCCGAGAAGGACTTCCATGGTGTGACCGGTATGTAGTGGCACGTCATGCCGGCCTCCTGGAAGTCCCCGTCGGCCTCGCTCGCAGGTCTGTCTTCATTGACGTTTTGGAGGAAAAACCCTATGAGGTTTTTATTTTGGGCTTCAGCCGGGCAGCAGTTCCAGGAGCCCGGGTACTTTGGCACCTTACCCCGGTGTATTTGAGGTGGTGACACTTTTTAGGGGTGTGAATATCTCCTTCACCTGAAATCCTGTGAGAGGGCATTTCTGCTCCGCGTTCCAAGTCCTAACGGTTCTTCCTAGCGGGAAGTCCTAACCGTTCGTGGCCGAGAAGGACTTCCAGGGAGTGACCGGTATGTAGTGGCACGTCATGCCGGCCTCCTGGAAGTCCCCATCGGCCTTGCTCCCTGGTCGGTCCGCTGCACCTGAACTTCCACGAAAGAACTTTGGTACATTCTTTCTGGAGTCCCAGGCCGACCAGCAGTTGCAGGAGCTCGGCCACGGTGGTGAGTTCAACCGAGTACTGTGAAGGAGGACGTGCTGCACGTTCTAGCGGGAGCTATACCTGGTTCAACCCGAGAAGGACTTCCATGGTGTGACCGGTATGTAGTGGCACGTCATGCCGGCCTCCTGGAAGTCCCCGTCGGCCTCGTTCGCTGGTCGGTCCGCTGCACCTGACTTTCCATGAAAGAACTGTGGTGCATTCTTTCTGAAGTCCCAGGCCGACCAGCAGTTGCAGGAGCTCGGCCACGGTGTTGAGTCCAACCGAGTACTGTGAAGGAGGACGTGCTACACGTTCTAGCGGGAGCTGTACCTGGTTCAACCCGAGAAGGACTTCCATGGTGTGACCGGTATGTAGTGGCACGTCATGCCGGCCTCCTGGAAGTCCCCGTCGGCCTCGCTCGCAGGTCTGTCTTCATTGACGTTTTGGAGGAAAAACCCTATGAGGTTTTTATTTTGGGCTTCAGCCGGGCAGCAGTTCCAGGAGCCCGGGTACTTTGGCACCTTACCCCGGTGTATTTGAGGTGGTGACACTTTTAGGGGTGTGAATATCTCCTTCACCTGAAATCCTGTGAGAGGGCATTTCTGCTCCGCGTTCCAAGTCCTAACGGTTCTTCCTAGCGGGAAGTCCTAACCGTTCGTGGCCGAGAAGGACTTCCAGGGAGTGACCGGTATGTAGTGGCACGTCATGCCGGCCTCCTGGAAGTCCCCATCGGCCTTGCTCGTTGGTCGGTCCGCTGCACCTGAACTTTCACGAAAGAACTTTGGTACATTCTTTCTGGAGTCCCAGGCCGACCAGCAGTTGCAGGAGCTCGGCCACGGTGGTGAGTTCAACCGAGTACTGTGAAGGAGGATGTGCTGCACGTTCTAGCGGGAGCTATACCTGGTTCAACCCGAGAAGGGCTTCCATGGTGTGACCGGTATGTAGTGGCACGTCATGCCGGCCTCCTGGAAGTCCCCGTCGGCCTCGTTCGCTGGTCGGTCCGCTGCACCTGACTTTCCATGAAAGAACTTTGGTGCATTCTTTCTGAAGTCCCAGGCCGACCAGCAGTTGCAGGAGCTCGGCCAGCTTGGCGACTCCAACCCGAGTACCTTGAAGGAGGACGTGCTGCACGTTCTAGCGGGAGCTGCACCTGTTCCAACCCGAGAAGGACTTCCATGGTCTGACCGGTATGTAGTGGCACGTCATGCCGGCCTCCTGGAAGTCCCCGTCGGCTTCGCTCGCAGGTCTGTCTTCATTGACGTTTTGGAGGAAAAACCCTATGAGGTTTTTATTTTGGGCTTCAGCCGGGCAGCAGTTCCAGGAGCCCGGGTACTTTGGCACCTTACCCCGGTGTATTTGAGGTGGTGACACTTTTAGGGGTGTGAATATCTCCTTCACCTGAAATCCTGTGAGAGGGCATTTCTGCTCCGCGTTCCAAGTCCTAACGGTTCTTCCTAGCGGGAAGTCCTAACCGTTTGTGGCCGAGAAGGACTTCCAGGGAGTGAGGGGTAGGCACCGGCCCCCTCATGCCGGCCTCCTGGAAGTCCCCATCGGCCTTGCTCCCTGGTCGGTCCGCTGCACCTGAACTTCCACGAAAGAACTTTGGTGCATTCTTTCTGGAGTCCCAGGCCGACCAGCAGTTGCAGGAGCTCGGCCACGTTGGCGACTCCAACCGAGTACCGTGAAGGAGGACGTGCTGCACGTTCTAGCGGGAGCTGCACCTGTTCCAACCCGAGAAGGACTTCCATGGTGTGACCGGTATGTAGTGGCACGTCATGCTGGCCTCCTGGAAGTCCCCGTCGGCCTCGTTCGCTGGTCGGTCCGCTGCACCTGACTTTCCATGAAAGAACTTTGGTGCATTCTTTCTGAAGTCCCAGGCCGACCAGCAGTTGCAGGAGCTCGGCCAGCTTGGCGACTCCAACCCGAGTACCTTGAAGGAGGACGTGCTGCACGTTCTAGCGGGAGCTGCACCTGTTCCAACCCGAGAAGGACTTCCATGGTGTGACCGGTATGTAGTGGCACGTCATGCCGGCCTCCTGGAAGTCCCCGTCGGCCTCGCTCGCAGATCGGTCTTCATTGACGTTTTGGAGGAAAAACCCTATGAGGTTTTTATTTTGGGCTTCAGCCGGGCAGCAGTTCCAGGAGCCCGGGCACTTTGGCACCTTACCCCGGTGTATTTGAGGTGGTGACACTTTTAGGGGTGCGAATATCTCCTTCACCTGAAATCCTGTGAGAGGGCATTTTGGTTTCGTGTTCCAAGTCCCTACGGTTCTTCCTAACGGGAAGTCCTAACCGTTCGTGGCCGAGAGTGACTTCCAGGGTGTGAGCGATAGGCACCGGCCCTCTCATGGTGTCTCCTGGAAGTCCCGGTCGGCCTCGTTCGCTGGTCGGTCCGCTGCACCTGAACTTCCACGAAATAACTTTGGCGCATTCTTTCTGGAGTCCCAGGCCGACCAGCAGTTGCAGGAGCTCGGCCAGCTTGGTGACTCCAGCCGAGTACCGTGAAGGAGGACGTGCTGCACGTTCTAGCGGGAGCTACACCTGGTCCAACCCGAGAAGGACTTCCATGGTGTGACCGGTATGTAGTGGCACATCATGCCGGCCTCCTGGAAGTCCCCGTCGGCCTCTGCCACCTGTCGTTAAGCTGTGAGAGGAGCACGTGCTCCCGCGCCGTTTGAGTCTTTGGAATTTGTCCAAGACTCCTCAGATCGATCTGGCTCCCCGCGACCCGGCGGCGGAGGGACCACTCGCTCGGCAGTGCTTTGGAGCCCTGTCGGTTACGGCGAGCGCGTCTTCCTCCCACACCGTCCGGGTCTGTTTCGCCCCCGGCCACCTACGGCCGGTGTCCCAAAAAGCCCGGCGGTCCTGCTAAAGGCGGGTGCCGGTACCTCTCGCTCCCGCGAGGTGCGTTTGCTCAGTGCTGCTTCTATCACTCTAAAAGGCGTCCGAGAGTGTGCTGGTGTCGCCGGAGCCCGAGGCACGAGAGAAAGCTTTAAACGACGGGGAGGCAGTGACCGCCCCCGTATGTCCGCTGCTCGCAAGGGCCTCTCTAGCCGAGGTGCTCCCAGGCGCACCCGCGCATGGGGCACGGTTGTTTCTCGCAAGTAGTCCAAAGCCGTCTTCCGCCTCGCCCGAGGCTGGAAGTGTCGGCGTGGCTCCCGCATGCAAGCCACACGCGGCTCCACGGTGGCTTCCCTCCCCCCCTCTCCGGAGGGGGGCGGCCCCATCCCATGTGAAGCCGCTAAGCCGCCGGGAAAGCGGCCTCGGTTCCCCGTTGGGCGACAAAGGCGTCCTCCTCGGCACTTTGCGAGCTGGGCCGCCGGAGAGAGCAGTTAACCCGGATTGTCGAGGTTGTCGTTGCCTTTGTCCCATATTACCTAAGCCTGGTCCTTGTTACCTTACTGGTAAGGGTTAGGGACGCTGAGCGCGCTCCATCTTCTCGGCTCTATGTTGGGCTCTCTCTAAACAGGTCCTCGACTTAAGACCGCCCGATCTTCGTAGGCGCCCTTCATCTCGGCAGGTTGCGAGCTGGGCCGCCGGTGAGAGCAGATAACAACCCGGATTGTCGAGGTTGCCGTTGCCTTTGTCCCATATTACCTAAGCCTGGTCCTTGTTACCTTACTGGTAAGGGTTAGGGACGCTGAGCGCGCTCCATCTTCTCGGCTCTATGTTGGGCTCTCTCTAAACAGGTCCTCGACTTACGATGCTGCCCCGACCGACCGACCGGGTCTTCGTAGGCTTCCTCCATCTCGGCAGGTTGCGAGCTGGGCCGCCGGTGAGAGCAGATA
>NW_027463929.1:30000-50000 GCF_050947455.1 Rhinoderma darwinii
ATCCCCATGCCCAGCCAGAGTTCCAGGGTGATTGCAGGTAGGTCCTGGTGGGGGGGCAGCGGGAGCAACTTGCATCCCCATGCCCAGCCAGAGTTCCAGGGTGATTGCAGGTAGGTCCTGGTGGGGGGCAGCGGGAGCAACTTGCATCCCCATGCCCAGCCAGAGTTCCAGAGTGATTGCAGGTAGGTCCCGGTGGGGGGGGGGGGGGCAGCGGGAGCAACCTGCATCCCCATGCCCAGCCAGAGTTCCAGGGTGATTGCTGTTGGGTCCGGTGGGGTGGAAGGGGGTCAGCGGGAGCAAACTGCATCCCCATGCCCAGCCAGAGTTCCAGGGTGATTGCAGGTAGGTCCTGGTGGGGGGCAGCGGGAGCAACTTGCATCCCCATGCCCAGCCAGAGTTCCAGGTTGATTGCTGGTAGGTCCCGGTGGGGTGGAAGGGGGTCAGCGGGAGCAAACTGCATCCCCATGCCCAGCCAGAGTTCCAGGGTGATTGCAGGTAGGTCCCGGTGGGGGGGCAGCGGGAGCAACCTGCATCCCCATGCCCAGCCAGAGTTCCAGGCTGATTGCTGGTAGGTCCTGGTGGGGGGGCAGCGGGAGCAACTTGCATCCCCATGCCCAGCCAGAGTTCCAGGGTGATTGCAGGTAGGTCCTGGTGGGGGGCAGCGGGAGCAACTTGCATTCCCATGCCCAGCCAGAGTTCCAGGGTGATTGCAGGTAGGTCCTGGTGGGGGGCAGCGGGAGCAACTTGCATCCCCATGCCCAGCCAGAGTTCCAGGGTGATTGCTGGTAGGTCCCGGTGGGGGGGCAGCGGGAGCAACCTGCATCTCCATGCCCAGCCAGAGTTCCAGAGTGATTGCAGGTAGGTCCCGGTGGGGGGGCAGCGGGAGAAACTTGCATCCCCATGCCCAGCCAGAGTTCCAGGGTGATTGCAGGTAGGTCCCGGTGGGGTGGAAGGGGGTCAGCGGGAGCAAACTGCATCCCCATGCCCAGCCAGAGTTCCAGGGTGATTGCTGGTAGGTCCCGGTGGGGTGGAAAGGGGGTCAGCGGGAGCAAACTGCATCCCCATGCCCAGCCAGAGTTCCAGGGTGATTGCAGGTAGGTCCCGGTGGGGGGGCAGCAGGAGCAACTTGCATCCCCATGCCCGGCCAGAGTTCCAGGGCCAGAGTGTGACGGCAGGCAGCATAGGCCGGGGCAAAGTTCCAAGGCGGCGTGGAGAGGACTAGGCCACAAGATAAGGGGATCCTTTCGTGAACAAACAGCAGTGAAAATACAAAGGCCCAAATGTCAAAGAATGGCATTTGTGCTACTGAAAGTGAAACATTTAAAATCAAGTGAAAGTGGGGTATGTTCACAAATGTCAGAGGCGGTGATGAGCAGCAGAGGCAGGCCGGGGCAGAGTTCCAGGGCTAGGAGTGTGACGGCAGGCAGCGTAGGCCGGGGCAGAGTTCCAGGGCGGTGGGGAGAGGACTAGGCCTCGAGATATGGAGATCCATTTGGTGACCAAGCAGCAGTGAAAATAGAAAGGCCCAAATGTCAAAGAATGACATTTCTGCTACTGAAAGTGAAACATTTGAAAGTGAAACATTTAAAATCAAGTTAAAGTGGGGTTTGTTCACAAATGTCAGAGGCGGTGGTGAACAGCAGGGGCAGGCCGGGGCAGAGTTCCAGGGCCAGGAGTGTGATGGCAGGCAGCGTAGGCCGGGGCAGAGTTCCAGGGCGGTGGGGAGAGGACTAGGCCTCATTCCAAGGAGATCCATTTGGTGACCAAACAGCAGTGACAATAAAAAGGCCCAAATGTCAAAGAATGACATTTCTGATACTGAAAGTGACACATTTAAAATCACGTTAAAGTGGGGTATGTTCAAAGAATGTCAGAGGCGGTAATGAGCAGCAGATGCAGGCCGGGGCAGAGTTCCAGGTGCCTGGAGTGTGAAGGCAGCACAGGCCGGGGCAGAGTTCCAGGGCCAGGGGTGTGACGGCAGGCAGCGTAGGCCGGGGCAGAGTTCCAGGGCGGTGGGGAGAGGACTAGGCCTCGAGATATGGAGATCCATTTGGTGACCAAGCAGCAGTGAAAATAAAAAGGCCCAAATGTCAAAGAATGGCATTTCTGATACTGAAAGTGAAACATTTAAAATCAAGTTAAATTGGGGTATGTTCAAAGAATGTCAGAGGCGGTAATGAGCAGCAGATGCAGGCCGGGGCAGAGTTCCAGGTGCCTGGAGTGTGAAGGCAGCACAGGCCGGGGCAGAGTTCCAGGGCCAGAGTGTGTGACGGCAGGCAGCGTAGGCCGGGGCAGAGTTCCAGGGCGGTGGGGAGAGGACTAGGCCTCAATCCAAGGAGATCCATTTGGTGACCAAGCAGCAGTGAAAATAAAAAGGCCCAAATGTCAAAGAATGACATTTCTGCTACTGAAAGTGAAACATTTGAAAGTGAACCATTTAAAATCTAGTTAAAGTGGGGTATGTTCAAAAATGTCAGAGTCGGTGGTGAACAGCAAAGGCAGGCCGGGGCAGAGTTCCAGGGCCAGAGTGTGACGGCAGCACAGGCCGGGGCAGAGCTCCAGGGCCAGGGTGTGACGGCAGGCAGCGTAGGCCGGGGCAGAGTTCCAGGGCGTTGGGGAGAGGACTAGGCCTCAAAATAAGGAGATCCATTTGGTGACCAAGCAGAAGTGAAAATAAAAAGGCCCAAATGTCAAAGAATGACATTTCTGCTACTGAAAGTGAAACATTTGAAAGTGAACCATTTAAAATCTAGTTAAAGTGGGGTATGTTCAAAAATGTCAGAGTCGGTGGTGAACAGCAAAGGCAGGCCGGGGCAGAGTTCCAGGGCCAGAGTGTGACGGCAGCACAGGCCGGGGCAGAGTTCCAGGGCCAGAGTGTGTGACGGCAGGCAGCGTAGGCCGGGGCAGAGTTCCAGGGCGGTGGGGAGAGGACTAGGCCTCAATTTAAGGAGATCCATTTGTTGACCAAGCAGCAGTGCAAATAAAAAGGCCCGAATGTCAAAGAATGACATTTCTGATACTGAAAGTGAACCATTTAAAATCAAGTTAAAGTGGGGTATGTTCACAAATGTCAGAGGCGGTGGTGAACAGCAGGGGCAGGCCGGGACAGAGTTCCAGGGCCAGAGTGTGACGGCAGGCAGTGTAGGCCGGGGCAGAGTTCCAGGGCGGTGGGGAGAGGACTAGGCCTCAATTTAAGGAGATCCATTTGTTGACCAAGCAGCAGTGCAAATAAAAAGGCCCGAATGTCAAAGAATGACATTTCTGATACTGAAAGTGAACCATTTAAAATCAAGTTAAAGTGGGGTATGTTCACAAATGTCAGAGGCGGTGGTGAACAGCAGGGGCAGGCCGGGACAGAGTTCCAGGGCCAGAGTGTGACGGCAGGCAGTGTAGGCCGGGGCAGAGTTCCAGGGCGGTGGGGAGAGGACTAGGCCTCAATTTAAGGAGATCCATTTGTTGACCAAGCAGCAGTGCAAATAAAAAGGCCCAAATGTCAAAGAATGACATTTCTGATACTGAAAGTGAACCATTTAAAATCAAGTTAAAGTGGGGTATGTTCAAAAATGTCAGAGGCGGTGGTGAGCAGCAGAGGCAGGCCGGGGCAGAGTTCCAGGGCCAGGGGTGTGACGGCAGGCAGCGTAGGCCGGGGCAGAGTTCCAGGGCGGTGGGGAGAGGACTAGGCCTCGACATAAGGAGATCCATTTGGTGACCAAACAGCAGTGAAAATAAATAGGCCCAAATGTCAAAGAATGACATTTCTGCTACTGAAAGTGAAACATTTAAAATCAAGTTAAAGTGGGGTATGTTCACAAATGTCAGAGGCGGTGGTGAACAGCAGGGGCAGGCCGGGGCAGAGTTCCAGGGCCAGGGTGTGACGGCAGGCAGCGTAGGCCGGGGCAGAGTTCCAGGGCGGTGGGTGAGAGGACTAGGCCTCAATCCAAGGAGATCCATTTGGTGACCAAGCAGCAGTGGGAAAATAAAAAGGCCCAAATGTCAAAGAATGACATTTCTGCTACTGAAAGTGAAACATTTGAAAGTGAACCATTTAAAATCTAGTTAAAGTGGGGTATGTTCAAAAATGTCAGAGTCGGTGGTGAGCAGCAGAGGCAGGCCGGGGCAGAGTTCCAGGGCTAGGAGTGTGACGGCAGGCAGCGTAGGCCGGGGCAGAGTTCCAGGGCGGTGGGGAGAGGACTAGGCCTCAATCTAAGGAGATCCATTTGGTGACCAAACAGCAGTGAAAATAAAAAGGCCCAAATGTCAAAGAATGACATTTCTGCTACTGAAAGTGAAACATTTGAAAGTGAACCATTTAAAATCAAGTTAAAGTGGGGTATGTTCAAAAATGTCAGAGGTGGTGGTGAGCAGCAGAGGCAGGCCGGGGCAGAGTTCCAGGTGCCTGGAGTGTGAAGGCAGCACAGGCCGGGGCAGAGTTCCAGGGCCAGAGTGTGTGACGGCAGGCAGCGTAGGCCGGGGCAGAGTTCCAGGGCGGTGGGGAGAGGACTAGGCCTCAATCCAAGGAGATCCATTTGGTGACCAAGCAGCAGTGAAAATAAAAAGGCCCAAATGTCAAAGAATGACATTTCTGCTACTGAAAGTGAAACATTTGAAAGTGAACCATTTAAAATCAAGTTAAAGTGGGGTATGTTCAAAAATGTCAGAGGTGGTGGTGAGCAGCAGAGGCAGGCCGGGGCAGAGTTCCAGGGCTAGGAGTGTGACGGCAGGCAGCGTAGGCCGGGGCAGAGTTCCAGGGCGGTGGGGAGAGGACTAGGCCTCAATCTAAGGAGATCCATTTGGTGACCAAACAGCAGTGAAAATAAAAAGGCCCAAATGTCAAAGAATGACATTTCTGATACTGAAAGTGAAACATTTGAAAGTGAACCATTTAAAATCAAGTTAAAGTGGGGTATGTTCAAAAATGTCAGAGGCGGTGGTGAGCAGCAGAGGCAGGCCGGGACACAGTTCCAGGGCAAGGGGTGTGACGGCAGGCAGCGTAGGCCGGGGCAGAGTTCCAGGGCGGTGGGGAGAGGACTAGGCCTCAATCCAAGGAGATCCATTTGGTGACCAAGCAGCAGTGAAAATGAAAAGGCCCAAATGTCAAAGAATGCCATTTCTGCAACTGAAAGTGAAACATTTGAAAGTGACACATTTAAAATCAAGTTAAAGTGGGGTATGTTCAAAAATGTCAGAGGCGGTGGTGAACAGCAAAGGCAGGCCGGGGCAGAGTTCCAGGGCCAGGGGTGTGACGGCAGGCAGCGTAGGCCGGGGCAGAGTTCCAGGGCGGTGGGGAGAGGACTAGGCCTCGACATAAGGAGATCCATTTGGTGACCAAACAGCAGTGAAAATAAATAGGCCCAAATGTCAAAGAATGACATTTCTGCTACTGAAAGTGAAACATTTAAAATCAAGTTAAAGTGGGGTATGTTCACAAATGTCAGAGGCGGTGGTGAACAGCAGGGGCAGGCTGGGGCAGAGTTCCAGGGCCAGGAGTGTGATGGCAGCACAGGCCGGGGCAGTGTTCCAGGGCCAGAGTGTGACGGCAGGCAGCGTAGGCCGGGGCAGAGTTCCAGGGCGGTGGGGAGAGGACTAGGCCTCAATCCAAGGAGATCCATTTGGTGACCAAACAGCAGTGAAAATAAAAAGGCCCAAGTGTCAAAGAATGACATTTCTGATACTGAAAGTGAACCATTTAAAATCAGGTTAAAGTGGGGTATGTTCACAAATGTCAGAGGCGGTGGTGAACAGCAGGGGCAGGCCGGGACAGAGTTCCAGGGCCAGAGTGTGACGGCAGGCAGTGTAGGCCGGGGCAGAGTTCCAGGGCGGTGGGTGAGAGGACTAGGCCTCAATCCAAGGAGATCCATTTGGTGACCAAACAGCAGTGAAAATAAAAAGGCCCAAGTGTCAAAGAATGACATTTCTGCTACTGAAAGTGAAACATTTGAAAGTGAACCATTTAAAATCAAGTTAAAGTGGGGTATGTTCACAAATGTCAGAGGCGGTGGTGAACAGCAAAGGCAGGCCGGGGCAGAGTTCCAGGGCCAGAGTGTGACGGCAGGCAGTGTAGGCCGGGGCAGAGTTCCAGGGCGGTGGGTGAGAGGACTAGGCCTCAATCCAAGGGGATCCATTTGGTGACCAAGCAGCAGTGAAAATGAAAAGGCCCAAATGTCAAAGAATGCCATTTCTGCAACTGAAAGTGAAACATTTGAAAGTGACACATTTAAAATCAAGTTAAAGTGGGGTATGTTCAAAAATGTCAGAGGCGGTAGTGAACAGCAGAGGTAGGCCGGGGCAGAGTTCCAGGGCCAGGGGTGTCACGGCAGGCAGCGTAGGCCGGGGAAGAGTTCCAGGGCGGTGGGGAGAGGACTAGGCCTCAATCCAAGGGGATCCATTTGGTGACCAAGCAGCAGTGAAAATGAAAAGGCCCAAATGTCAAAGAATGCCATTTCTGCAACTGAAAGTGAAACATTTGAAAGTGACACATTTAAAATCAAGTTAAAGTGGGGTATGTTCAAAAATGTCAGAGGCGGTAGTGAACAGCAGAGGTAGGCCGGGGCAGAGTTCCAGGGCCAGGGGTGTCACGGCAGGCAGCGTAGGCCTGCGCAGAGTTCCAGGGCGGTGGGGAGAGGACTAGGCCTCAATCCAAGGAGATCCATTTGGTGACCAAGCAGCAGTGAAAATAAAAAGGCCCAAATGTCAAAGAATGACATTTCTGCTACTGAAAGTGAAACATTTGAAAGTGAAACATTTAAAATCAAGTTAAAGTGGGGTATGTTCAAAAATGTCAGAGGCGGTAGTGAACAGCAGAGGTAGGCCGGGGCAGAGTTCCAGGGCCAGGGGTGTCACGGCAGGCAGCGTAGGCCGGGGAAGAGTTCCAGGGCGGTGGGGAGAGGACTAGGCCTCAATCCAAGGGGATCCATTTGGTGACCAAGCAGCAGTGAAAATGAAAAGGCCCAAATGTCAAAGAATGCCATTTCTGCAACTGAAAGTGAAACATTTGAAAGTGACACATTTAAAATCAAGTTAAAGTGGGGTATGTTCAAAAATGTCAGAGGCGGTAGTGAACAGCAGAGGTAGGCCGGGGCAGAGTTCCAGGGCCAGGGGTGTCACGGCAGGCAGCGTAGGCCGGGGAAGAGTTCCAGGGCGGTGGGGAGAGGACTAGGCCTCAATCCAAGGGGATCCATTTGGTGACCAAGCAGCAGTGAAAATGAAAAGGCCCAAATGTCAAAGAATGCCATTTCTGCAACTGAAAGTGAAACATTTGAAAGTGACACATTTAAAATCAAGTTAAAGTGGGGTATGTTCAAAAATGTCAGAGGCGGTAGTGAACAGCAGAGGTAGGCCGGGGCAGAGTTCCAGGGCCAGGGGTGTCACGGCAGGCAGCGTAGGCCGGGGAAGAGTTCCAGGGCGGTGGGGAGAGGACTAGGCCTCAATCCAAGGGGATCCATTTGGTGACCAAGCAGCAGTGAAAATGAAAAGGCCCAAATGTCAAAGAATGCCATTTCTGCAACTGAAAGTGAAACATTTGAAAGTGACACATTTAAAATCAAGTTAAAGTGGGGTATGTTCAAAAATGTCAGAGGCGGTAGTGAACAGCAGAGGTAGGCCGGGGCAGAGTTCCAGGGCCAGGGGTGTCACGGCAGGCAGCGTAGGCCGGGGCAGAGTTCCAGGGCGGTGGGGAGAGGACTAGGCCTCGATCTAAGGAGATCCATTTGGTGACCAAACAGCAGTGAAAATAAAAAGGCCCAAATGTCAAAGAATGACATTTTTGATACTGAAAGTGAACCATTTAAAATCAAGTGAAATTGGAGTACGTTCAAAAATGTCAGAGGCGGTGGTGAACAGCAGGGGCAGGCCGGGGCATAGTTCCAGGGCCAGAGTGTGACGGCAGCACAGGCCGGGGCAGAGCTCCAGGGCCAGAGTGTGACGGCAGGCAGCATAGGCCGGGGCACAGTTCCAGGGCCAGAGTGTGACGGCAGGCAGCGTAGGCCGGGGCAGAGTTCCAGGGCGGTGGGGAGAGGACTAGGCCTCGAGATAAGGTGATCCATTTGGTGACCAAGCAGCAGTGGAAATAAAAAGGCCCAAATTTCAAAGAATGACATTTTTGATACTGAAAGTGAAACATTTAAAATCAAGTTAAAGTGGGGTACGTTCAAAAATGTCAGAGGCGGTAATGAGCAGCAGAGGCAGGCCGTGGGCACAGTTCCAGGGCCAGAGTGTGACGGCAGCACAGGCCGGGGCAGAGTTCCAGGGCCAGAGTGTGACGGCAGGCAGCATAGGCCGGGGCACAGTTCCAGGGCCAGAGTGTGACGGCACGCAGCGTAGGCCGGGGCAGAGTTCCAGGGCGGTGGGGAGAGGACTAGGCCTCGAGATAAGGAGATCCATTTGGTGACCCAACAGCAGTGAAAATAAAAAGGCCCAAATGTCAAAGAATGACATTTCTGCTACTGAAAGTGACACATTTAAAATCAAGTGAAAGTGGGGTATGTTCAAAAAATGTCAGAGGCGGTAATGAGCAGCAGAGGCAGGCCGGGGCACAGTTCCAGGGCCAGAGTGTGACACTGTCCGCCGATAGATAACCCTTTGCACATTATCGTCATCATCATTATCAGCAGCAGTTGCTGTCAGCCAGCTCCAGAGTGTATGAGCGGCGTGTGCTGCCCATTGCAGCCCAGGGTAGAGGAGCCGTGTGCAAGCTGTGCATGCCCGGGGGCAACAGTGTATGAGCTCCTCAGCGCCAGCGGGGGGGGGGGGGTCCCACTATGTCCCAAGCCGCCTGACATGTACTTCCGGTCGGCTAGGAGGTGGCATGTCAGCTGGGCTGTCAGCCAGCTCCAGAGTGTATGAGCGGTGTGTGCCTGCACCCGTGGGGGGGGGGGGGGGGGGGGATACAGGAGCCATGGGGAAGCTGTGCAAGACCGGGGGCAGCCGTGTACGAGCTCCGCAGCGCCCCTTGTGGACTTCCAGGGCAAGAGCGGTATGAGCGGCAAAGTCATGCCGACCTCCTGGAAGTCCCCGTCGGCCTCGCTCGCGGGTCGGTCCCGCTGGTTTTTTTACCTTCTTAATAAAAAAACTTTTTTTTTTTATGGTATTTTCTGAAGCCTCAAGCCCACCTGCATTTGCACGAGCAAGGCCACCTCGGTGACTCCTACCGAAAGCGGCCGGGAGCCATCTCCGTGTACGAGCGGCGTGTGCGGCGTGTGCCTGCCTATTGCACCCGTGGGGGGATAGAGGAGCCTTGTGGAAGCTGTGCCAGCCCGGGGGCAGCCCTGTACGAGCTCCACAGCGCCCGCGGCGAGTCCCGCCGTGTCCACCCGGCTGCCAAGCACTTCCGGTCCGCGAGTGATGCATGACAGCGGCCGGGAGCCAGCTCCGCCTATCAGCGGCGGTGTGCCTGCCTTCTGCACCCGTGGGGGGATAGAGGGGCCCCGTGGGAGCTGCTGCATGCCGGCAGCTTCCTTGTGGGAGCTCCACAGCGCCCGCGGTCCTCGGCGGACTTCCAGGGCAAGAGCGGTATGAGCGGCCACCTCATGCCGACCTCCTGGAAGTCCCCGTCGGCTTAGCTCGCGGGTCGGTCCCGCTGTTTTTTTTTTTACCTTCTTAATAAAAAAATCTTTTTTTTTTTATGGTACTTTCGGAAGCCTCAAGCCCACCTGCAGTTGCACGAGCAAGGACACCTCGGTGACTCCTACCGAAAGCGGCCGGGAGTCATCTCCGTGTACGAGCGGCGTGTGCGGCGTGTGCCTGCCTATTGCACCCGTGGGGGGATAGAGGAGCCATGGGGAAGCTGTGCCAGCCCGGGGGCAGCCCTGTACGAGCTCCACAGCACCCGCGGCGAGTCCCGCCGTGTCCACCCGGCTGCCAAGCACTTCCGGTCCGCGAGTGATGCATGACAGCGGCCGGGAGCCAGCTCCGCCTATCAGCGGCGGTGTGCCTGCCTTCTGCACCCGTGGGGGGATAGAGGGGCCCCGTGGGAGCTTGTGGATGCCGGCAGCTTCCTTGTGGGAGCTCCACAGCGCCCGCGGCGAGTCCCGTCGTGTCCACCCGGCTGCCAAGCACTTCCGGTCCGCGAGTGATGCATGACAGCGGCCGGGAGCCAGCTCCGCCTATCAGCGGCGGTGTGCCTGCCTTCTGCACCCGTGGGGGGATAGAGGGGCCCCGTGGGAGCTGCTGCATGCCGGCAGCTTCCTTGTGGGAGCTCCACAGCGCCCGCGGTCCTCTGCGGACTTCCAGGGCAAGAGCGGTATGAGCGGCCACCTCATGCCGACCTCCTGGAAGTCCCCGTCGGCTTAGCTCGCGGGTCGGTCCCGCTGTTTTTTTTTTTACCTTCTTAATAAAAAAATCTTTTTTTTTTTATGGTACTTTCGGAAGCCTCAAGCCCACCTGCAGTTGCACGAGCAAGGACACCTCGGTGACTCCTACCGAAAGCGGCCGGGAGTCATCTCCGTGTACGAGCGGCGTGTGCGGCGTGTGCCTGCCTATTGCACCCGTGGGGGGATAGAGGAGCCATGGGGAAGCTGTGCCAGCCCGGGGGCAGCCCTGTACGAGCTCCACAGCACCCGCGGCGAGTCCCGCCGTGTCCACCCGGCTGCCAAGCACTTCCGGTCCGCGAGTGATGCATGACAGCGGCCGGGAGCCAGCTCCGCCTATCAGCGGCGGTGTGCCTGCCTTCTGCACCCGTGGGGGGATAGAGGGGCCCCGTGGGAGCTTGTGGATGCCGGCAGCTTCCTTGTGGGAGCTCCACAGCGCCCGCGGCGAGTCCCGTCGTGTCCACCCGGCTGCCAAGCACTTCCGGTCCGCGAGTGATGCATGACAGCGGCCGGGAGCCAGCTCCGCCTATCAGCGGCGGTGTGCCTGCCTTCTGCACCCGTGGGGGGATAGAGGGGCCCCGTGGGAGCTGCTGCATGCCGGCAGCTTCCTTGTGGGAGCTCCACAGCGCCCGCGGTCCTCTGCGGACTTCCAGGGCAAGAGCGGTAGGAGCCTCCACCTCATGCCGACCTCCTGGAAGTCCCCGTCGGCCTAGCTCGCGGGTCGGTCCCGCTGTGGTTTTTTTTACCTTCTTAATAAAAAAACTTTTTTTTTTTATGGTATTTTCCGAAGCCCCAAGCCCACCTGCATTTGCACGAGCAAGGCCACCTCGGTGACTCCTACCGAAAGCGGCCGGGAGCCATCTCCGTGTACGAGCGGCGTGTGCGGCGTGTGCCTGCCTATTGCACCCGTGGGGGGATAGAGGAGCCTTGTGGAAGCTGTGCCAGCCGGGGGGCAGCCCTGTACGAGCTCCACAGCACCCGCGGCGAGTCCCGCCGTGTCCACCCGGCTGACAAGCACTTCCGGTCCGCGAGTGATGCATGACAGCGGCCGGGAGCCAGCTCCGCCTATCAGCGGCGTGTGCCTGCCTTCTGCACCCGTGGGGGGATAGAGGGGCCCCGTGGGAGCTTGTGGATGCCGGCAGCTTCCTTGTGGGAGCTCCACAGCGCCCGCGGCGAGTCCCGTCGTGTCCACCCGGCTGCAAAGCACTTCCGGTCCGCGAGTGATGCATGACAGCGGCCGGGAGCCAGCTCCGCCTATCAGCGGCGGTGTGCCTGCCTTCTGCACCCGTGGGGGGATAGAGGGGCCCCGTGGGAGCTGCTGGATGCCAGCAGCTTCCTTGTGGGAGCTCCACAGCGCCCGCGGTCCTCTGCGGACTTCCAGGGCAAGAGCGGTAGGAGCCTCCACCTCATGCCGACCTCCTGGAAGTCCCCGTCGGCCTAGCTCGCGGGTCGGTCCCGCTGTTTTTTTTTTTACCTTCTTAATAAAAAAACTTTTTTTTTTTATGGTATTTTCCGAAGCCCCAAGCCCCCCTGCATTTGCACGAGCAAGGCCACCTCGGTGACTCCTACCGAAAGCGGCCGGGAGCCATCTCCGTGTACGAGCGGCGTGTGCGGCGTGTGCCTGCCTATTGCACCCGTGGGGGGATAGAGGAGCCTTGTGGAAGCTGTGCCAGCCCGGGGGCAGCCCTGTACGAGCTCCACAGCACCCGCGGCGAGTCCCGCCGTGTCCACCCGGCTGACAAGCACTTCCGGTCCGCGAGTGATGCATGACAGCGGCCGGGAGCCAGCTCCGCCTATTAGCGGCGGTGTGCCTGCCTTCTGCACCCGTGGGGGGATAGAGGGGCCCCGTGGGAGCTTGTGGATGCCGGCAGCTTCCTTGTGGGAGCTCCACAGCGCCCGCGGCGAGTCCCGTAGTTCACCCGCCCGACATGCACTTCCGGTCCGCGACGGACTTCCAGGGCTCAAGCGGTAGGTGCGGCCACCTCATGCCGACCTCCTGGAACTCCCCCTCGGCCTGGCTCGCGTGTCTGTCTTCATTCACGTTTTGGAGGAAAAACCCTATGAGGTTTTTATTTTGGCCTTCAGCCAAGCAGCAGTTCCAGGAGGCCGGGCATTTTGGCACCTCCCACCGGTGTAATTGGCGAGGTGACACTTTTAGGGGTGTGAACATCTCCTACGCCTGAAATACTGTGAGAGGGAGAACTTGCTCCGCCTCCCAAGTCCAACACTTCCAGGACGAGAGGAGGGCGGGAGGCGTTCCCGGCTTAGGCCGAATGCTGCTTCCACGGCGATAGCGGCACCAAGCCGCCCTCTCACGCCGCTGCCCTGGATGTCCCCGTCGGCCTCGCTCGCTGGTCGGATCCGGTGTTTTTTTACCTTCTTAATAAAAAAATATTTTTTTTTTTTATGTTATTTCCTGAAGCCCCAAGCCCACCTGCAGTTGCACGAGCAAGGCCACCTCGGCAACTCCTACCGAAAGCCGTGAACGAGGAAGTACAAACGGGAGCTGCTCCCGTTCCAAGCCGAGAAGGACTTCCATGGTGTGACCGGTAGGTAGTGGCACCTCCTGCCGTCCTCCTGGAAGTCCCCGTCGGCCTGGCTCACGGCTCGGTCCCGCTGTGAGTTTTACCTTCATAATAAAAAAACACTTTTTTTTTTTATGGTATTTTATGAAGTCCCAAGCCGACCTGCAGTTGCAGGAGCTCGGCCACCTCGGCAACTCCTACCGAAAGCCGTGAACGAGGAAGTACAAACGGGAGCTGCTCCCGTTCCAAGCCGAGAAGGACTTCCATGGTGTGACCGGTAGGTAGTGGCACCTCCTGCCGTCCTCCTGGAAGTCCCCGTCGGCCTCGCTCGCAGGTCTGTCTTCATTGACGTTTTGGAGAAAAAACCCTATGAGGTTTTTATTTTGGGCCTCAGCCGGGCAGCAGTTCCATGAGCCCGGGTACTTTGGCACCTTACCCCGGTGTATTTGAGGTGGTGACACTTTTAGGGGTGTGAATATCTCCTTCACCTGAAATCCTGTGAGAGGGCATCTAGGTTTTGAGTTCCAAGTCCCAACGGTTCTTCCTAGCGGGAAGTCCTAACCGTTCCTGGCCGAGAGTGACTTCCAGGGTTTGAGCAATAGGTACCGGCCTGCCCTCTCACGGTGCCTCCTGGAAGTCCCCGTCGGCCTCGTTCGCTGGTCGGTCCGCTGCACCTTAACTTCCATGAAAGAAGTTTGGTGCATTCTTTCTGGAGTCCCAGGCCGACCAGCAGTTGCAGGAGCTCGGCCAGCTCTGTGACTCCAACCGAGTACCGTGAAGGAGGACGTGCTGCACGTTCTTGCGGGAGCTGCACCTGGTCCAACCCGAGAAGGACTTCCATGGTGTGACCGGTATGTAGTGGCACGTCATGCCGGCCTCCTGGAAGTCCCCGTCGTCCTCGCTCGCTGGTCGGTCCGCTGCACCTGAACTTCCACGAAAGAACTTTGATGCATTCTTTCTGGAGTCCCAGGCCGACCAGCAGTTGCAGGAGCTCGGCCACCTTGGCGGCTCCAACCGAACACCTTGAAGGAGGACGTGCTGCACGTTCTAGCAGGAGCTGCACCTGGTTCAAACCGAGAAGGACTTCCATGGTGTCACCGGTATGTAGTGGCACGTCATGCCGGCCTCCTGGAAGTCCCCGTCGGCCTCGTTCGCTGGTCGGTCCGCTGCACCTGACTTTCCATGAAAGAACTGTGGTGCATTCTTTCTGAAGTCCCAGGCCGACCAGCAGTTGCAGGAGCTCGGCCACGGTGGTGAGTCCAACCGAGTACTGTGAAGGAGGACGTGCTACACGTTCTAGCGGGAGCTGTACCTGGTTCAACCCGAGAATGACTTCCATGGTGTGACCGGTATGTAGTGGCACGTCATGCCGGCCTCCTGGAAGTCCCCGTCGGCCTCGCTCGCAGGTCTGTCTTCATTGACGTTTTGGAGGAAAAACCCTATGAGGTTTTTATTTTGGGCTTCAGCCGGGCAGCAGTTCCAGGAGCCCGGGTACTTTGGCACCTTACCCCGGTGTATTTGAGGTGGTGACACTTTTAGGGGTGTGAATATCTCCTTCACCTGAAATCCTGTGAGAGGGCATTTCTGCTCCGCGTTCCAAGTCCTAACGGTTCTTCCTAGCGGGAAGTCCTAACCGTTCGTGGCCGAGAAGGACTTCCAGGGAGTGACCGGTATGTAGTGGCACGTCATGCCGGCCTCCTGGAAGTCCCCATCGGCCTTGCTCCCTGGTCGGTCCGCTGCACCTGAACTTCCACGAAAGAACTTTGGTACATTCTTTCTGGAGTCCCAGGCCGACCAGCAGTTGCAGGAGCTCGGCCACGGTGGTGAGTTCAACCGAGTACTGTGAAGGAGGACGTGCTGCACGTTCTAGCGGGAAGCTATACCTGGTTCAACCCGAGAAGGACTTCCATGGTGTGACCGGTATGTAGTGGCACGTCATGCCGGCCTCCTGGAAGTCCCCGTCGGCCTCGTTCGCTGGTCGGTCCGCTGCACCTGACTTTCCATGAAAGAACTGTGGTGCATTCTTTCTGAAGTCCCAGGCCGACCAGCAGTTGCAGGAGCTCGGCCACGGTGTTGAGTCCAACCGAGTACTGTGAAGGAGGACGTGCTACACGTTCTAGCGGGAGCTGTACCTGGTTCAACCCGAGAAGGACTTCCATGGTGTGACCGGTATGTAGTGGCACGTCATGCCGGCCTCCTGGAAGTCCCCGTCGGCCTCGTTCGCTGGTCGGTCCGCTGCACCTGACTTTCCATGAAAGAACTGTGGTGCATTCTTTCTGAAGTCCCAGGCCGACCAGCAGTTGCAGGAGCTCGGCCACGGTGTTGAGTCCAACCGAGTACTGTGAAGGAGGACGTGCTACACGTTCTAGCGGGAGCTGTACCTGGTTCAACCCGAGAAGGACTTCCATGGTGTGACCGGTATGTAGTGGCACGTCATGCCGGCCTCCTGGAAGTCCCCGTCGGCCTCGCTCGCAGGTCTGTCTTCATTGACGTTTTGGAGGAAAAACCCTATGAGGTTTTTATTTTGGGCTTCAGCCGGGCAGCAGTTCCAGGAGCCCGGGTACTTTGGCACCTTACCCCGGTGTATTTGAGGTGGTGACACTTTTTAGGGGTGTGAATATCTCCTTCACCTGAAATCCTGTGAGAGGGCATTTCTGCTCCGCGTTCCAAGTCCTAACGGTTCTTCCTAGCGGGAAGTCCTAACCGTTCGTGGCCGAGAAGGACTTCCAGGGAGTGACCGGTATGTAGTGGCACGTCATGCCGGCCTCCTGGAAGTCCCCATCGGCCTTGCTCCCTGGTCGGTCCGCTGCACCTGAACTTCCACGAAAGAACTTTGGTACATTCTTTCTGGAGTCCCAGGCCGACCAGCAGTTGCAGGAGCTCGGCCACGGTGGTGAGTTCAACCGAGTACTGTGAAGGAGGACGTGCTGCACGTTCTAGCGGGAGCTATACCTGGTTCAACCCGAGAAGGACTTCCATGGTGTGACCGGTATGTAGTGGCACGTCATGCCGGCCTCCTGGAAGTCCCCGTCGGCCTCGTTCGCTGGTCGGTCCGCTGCACCTGACTTTCCATGAAAGAACTGTGGTGCATTCTTTCTGAAGTCCCAGGCCGACCAGCAGTTGCAGGAGCTCGGCCACGGTGTTGAGTCCAACCGAGTACTGTGAAGGAGGACGTGCTACACGTTCTAGCGGGAGCTGTACCTGGTTCAACCCGAGAAGGACTTCCATGGTGTGACCGGTATGTAGTGGCACGTCATGCCGGCCTCCTGGAAGTCCCCGTCGGCCTCGTTCGCTGGTCGGTCCGCTGCACCTGACTTTCCATGAAAGAACTGTGGTGCATTCTTTCTGAAGTCCCAGGCCGACCAGCAGTTGCAGGAGCTCGGCCACGGTGTTGAGTCCAACCGAGTACTGTGAAGGAGGACGTGCTACACGTTCTAGCGGGAGCTGTACCTGGTTCAACCCGAGAAGGACTTCCATGGTGTGACCGGTATGTAGTGGCACGTCATGCCGGCCTCCTGGAAGTCCCCGTCGGCCTCGCTCGCAGGTCTGTCTTCATTGACGTTTTGGAGGAAAAACCCTATGAGGTTTTTATTTTGGGCTTCAGCCGGGCAGCAGTTCCAGGAGCCCGGGTACTTTGGCACCTTACCCCGGTGTATTTGAGGTGGTGACACTTTTTAGGGGTGTGAATATCTCCTTCACCTGAAATCCTGTGAGAGGGCATTTCTGCTCCGCGTTCCAAGTCCTAACGGTTCTTCCTAGCGGGAAGTCCTAACCGTTCGTGGCCGAGAAGGACTTCCAGGGAGTGACCGGTATGTAGTGGCACGTCATGCCGGCCTCCTGGAAGTCCCCATCGGCCTTGCTCCCTGGTCGGTCCGCTGCACCTGAACTTCCACGAAAGAACTTTGGTACATTCTTTCTGGAGTCCCAGGCCGACCAGCAGTTGCAGGAGCTCGGCCACGGTGGTGAGTTCAACCGAGTACTGTGAAGGAGGACGTGCTGCACGTTCTAGCGGGAGCTATACCTGGTTCAACCCGAGAAGGACTTCCATGGTGTGACCGGTATGTAGTGGCACGTCATGCCGGCCTCCTGGAAGTCCCCGTCGGCCTCGTTCGCTGGTCGGTCCGCTGCACCTGACTTTCCATGAAAGAACTGTGGTGCATTCTTTCTGAAGTCCCAGGCCGACCAGCAGTTGCAGGAGCTCGGCCACGGTGTTGAGTCCAACCGAGTACTGTGAAGGAGGACGTGCTACACGTTCTAGCGGGAGCTGTACCTGGTTCAACCCGAGAAGGACTTCCATGGTGTGACCGGTATGTAGTGGCACGTCATGCCGGCCTCCTGGAAGTCCCCGTCGGCCTCGCTCGCAGGTCTGTCTTCATTGACGTTTTGGAGGAAAAACCCTATGAGGTTTTTATTTTGGGCTTCAGCCGGGCAGCAGTTCCAGGAGCCCGGGTACTTTGGCACCTTACCCCGGTGTATTTGAGGTGGTGACACTTTTAGGGGTGTGAATATCTCCTTCACCTGAAATCCTGTGAGAGGGCATTTCTGCTCCGCGTTCCAAGTCCTAACGGTTCTTCCTAGCGGGAAGTCCTAACCGTTCGTGGCCGAGAAGGACTTCCAGGGAGTGACCGGTATGTAGTGGCACGTCATGCCGGCCTCCTGGAAGTCCCCATCGGCCTTGCTCGTTGGTCGGTCCGCTGCACCTGAACTTTCACGAAAGAACTTTGGTACATTCTTTCTGGAGTCCCAGGCCGACCAGCAGTTGCAGGAGCTCGGCCACGGTGGTGAGTTCAACCGAGTACTGTGAAGGAGGATGTGCTGCACGTTCTAGCGGGAGCTATACCTGGTTCAACCCGAGAAGGGCTTCCATGGTGTGACCGGTATGTAGTGGCACGTCATGCCGGCCTCCTGGAAGTCCCCGTCGGCCTCGTTCGCTGGTCGGTCCGCTGCACCTGACTTTCCATGAAAGAACTTTGGTGCATTCTTTCTGAAGTCCCAGGCCGACCAGCAGTTGCAGGAGCTCGGCCAGCTTGGCGACTCCAACCCGAGTACCTTGAAGGAGGACGTGCTGCACGTTCTAGCGGGAGCTGCACCTGTTCCAACCCGAGAAGGACTTCCATGGTCTGACCGGTATGTAGTGGCACGTCATGCCGGCCTCCTGGAAGTCCCCGTCGGCTTCGCTCGCAGGTCTGTCTTCATTGACGTTTTGGAGGAAAAACCCTATGAGGTTTTTATTTTGGGCTTCAGCCGGGCAGCAGTTCCAGGAGCCCGGGTACTTTGGCACCTTACCCCGGTGTATTTGAGGTGGTGACACTTTTAGGGGTGTGAATATCTCCTTCACCTGAAATCCTGTGAGAGGGCATTTCTGCTCCGCGTTCCAAGTCCTAACGGTTCTTCCTAGCGGGAAGTCCTAACCGTTTGTGGCCGAGAAGGACTTCCAGGGAGTGAGGGGTAGGCACCGGCCCCCTCATGCCGGCCTCCTGGAAGTCCCCATCGGCCTTGCTCCCTGGTCGGTCCGCTGCACCTGAACTTCCACGAAAGAACTTTGGTGCATTCTTTCTGGAGTCCCAGGCCGACCAGCAGTTGCAGGAGCTCGGCCACGTTGGCGACTCCAACCGAGTACCGTGAAGGAGGACGTGCTGCACGTTCTAGCGGGAGCTGCACCTGTTCCAACCCGAGAAGGACTTCCATGGTGTGACCGGTATGTAGTGGCACGTCATGCTGGCCTCCTGGAAGTCCCCGTCGGCCTCGTTCGCTGGTCGGTCCGCTGCACCTGACTTTCCATGAAAGAACTTTGGTGCATTCTTTCTGAAGTCCCAGGCCGACCAGCAGTTGCAGGAGCTCGGCCAGCTTGGCGACTCCAACCCGAGTACCTTGAAGGAGGACGTGCTGCACGTTCTAGCGGGAGCTGCACCTGTTCCAACCCGAGAAGGACTTCCATGGTGTGACCGGTATGTAGTGGCACGTCATGCCGGCCTCCTGGAAGTCCCCGTCGGCCTCGCTCGCAGATCGGTCTTCATTGACGTTTTGGAGGAAAAACCCTATGAGGTTTTTATTTTGGGCTTCAGCCGGGCAGCAGTTCCAGGAGCCCGGGCACTTTGGCACCTTACCCCGGTGTATTTGAGGTGGTGACACTTTTAGGGGTGCGAATATCTCCTTCACCTGAAATCCTGTGAGAGGGCATTTTGGTTTCGTGTTCCAAGTCCCTACGGTTCTTCCTAACGGGAAGTCCTAACCGTTCGTGGCCGAGAGTGACTTCCAGGGTGTGAGCGATAGGCACCGGCCCTCTCATGGTGTCTCCTGGAAGTCCCGGTCGGCCTCGTTCGCTGGTCGGTCCGCTGCACCTGAACTTCCACGAAATAACTTTGGCGCATTCTTTCTGGAGTCCCAGGCCGACCAGCAGTTGCAGGAGCTCGGCCAGCTTGGTGACTCCAGCCGAGTACCGTGAAGGAGGACGTGCTGCACGTTCTAGCGGGAGCTACACCTGGTCCAACCCGAGAAGGACTTCCATGGTGTGACCGGTATGTAGTGGCACATCATGCCGGCCTCCTGGAAGTCCCCGTCGGCCTCTGCCACCTGTCGTTAAGCTGTGAGAGGAGCACGTGCTCCCGCGCCGTTTGAGTCTTTGGAATTTGTCCAAGACTCCTCAGATCGATCTGGCTCCCCGCGACCCGGCGGCGGAGGGACCACTCGCTCGGCAGTGCTTTGGAGCCCTGTCGGTTACGGCGAGCGCGTCTTCCTCCCACACCGTCCGGGTCTGTTTCGCCCCCGGCCACCTACGGCCGGTGTCCCAAAAAGCCCGGCGGTCCTGCTAAAGGCGGGTGCCGGTACCTCTCGCTCCCGCGAGGTGCGTTTGCTCAGTGCTGCTTCTATCACTCTAAAAGGCGTCCGAGAGTGTGCTGGTGTCGCCGGAGCCCGAGGCACGAGAGAAAGCTTTAAACGACGGGGAGGCAGTGACCGCCCCCGTATGTCCGCTGCTCGCAAGGGCCTCTCTAGCCGAGGTGCTCCCAGGCGCACCCGCGCATGGGGCACGGTTGTTTCTCGCAAGTAGTCCAAAGCCGTCTTCCGCCTCGCCCGAGGCTGGAAGTGTCGGCGTGGCTCCCGCATGCAAGCCACACGCGGCTCCACGGTGGCTTCCCTCCCCCCCTCTCCGGAGGGGGGCGGCCCCATCCCA
>NW_027463929.1:70198-75198 GCF_050947455.1 Rhinoderma darwinii
AGGGAATGAGGGATAGGGACTGAGGGCTTGGGGATAGGGACATATCTAGGGTCGGGGTTATACAAGTCCATGGCATATCATGTCTCTCTCAGTTTATGGCATGCAGTGACATATTGTGCCGCTGTGCCCACTGTGGTTTCCTCTTCACCCAGCAGGATGTAGAGTTTCTCTTCCTCTTCCATGGAGCTGAAGTCCGGTAAGAGATCAGAGAGTCTCCTGAAGTGAGTGTCCCTTACTGCTGAGTATTTGGAGCAGTGTAGCAGGAAGTGGGCCTCATCCTCCACGGCCTCCTGGTCGCACTGTTGGCACAGTCGGCTCTCCCTGGGCTTGTAGGTCTGTCTGTGGCGCCCGGATTCGATGAGCAGGTTGTGGGCGCTCAGTCTGTAGCGGCTCAGGATCTGTCTGTCTCTGTGGTTTGGCAGTTTCTCCAGATATGGCGCCAGTTTATATTCCCGCTGTAGACTCCGGTATATTGTCAGTTTCTGGGATGTCTTTATGTCGTTCCTCCAGTCACTGATATATTCCTCTTGGCCTTTGTTTATTGTCTTCTTGATTTCGGCTTTTGTGAGGCCGCGCTGGGTGACATTTTCTTCAGGCCGGGTCAGGGTGAGATGTTCTGGGGGGCCTGGTTTACCTGGGACCCCTTGGTGTAACAGGGCTTTATGGTGATAGGAACTTTGCCTGCTGCTGTGTAGATGGGCCCAGAATGATAGCGCCCTCTTCTGGATTGTGAGGTGTAGTGGGAATCTGCCCAGTTCTGCCCGACAGGCACTATTTGAGGTGCTCCGATGGACTTGGAGAAGGTGTTTGCAGAATTCTAGGTGGAAGATTTCTGTTGGGCTGGAATCCCACCTTGACCAGTCTGGGTATGTGTCCGGACCCCAGACTTCACTGGCATACAGGAGGATTGGGGAGATGATGGAGTCAAAGATTTTCAGCCAGACCGTCACTGGTGGTTTGAGATGATAGAGTTTTCGTCTGATGGCATAGAAGGTTTTGCACGCCTTGTCTTTCAGAATCTCTATGGCTTGTTTAAAGCTTCCTGATTGGTTGATTTCTAGGCCCAGGTAAGTGTACCTGTCGGTCGCTGTGATTGTGGCGTTATTTAGTGTGAAGGTCGGGTGCCTGGGGGATTTTGAGTTTCTCTTCTGGAACACCATGATGTTGGTTTTCTTGGCATTGATGGGTAGTGCCCACGTGGAGCTGAATTTTTCTAGGATTTGCAGGTTGTCTTGGAGACCTTTCTCGGTTGGTGATAGTAACAGAAGGTCATCTGCATACAGCAGGAATTTCACCTGGGTGTCATGGAGGGCGAGACCTGGTGCTGAGGAGGATTCCAGAGCTGTGGCCAGTTCATTGATGTAGATGTTGAAGAGCGTTGGACTGAGGCTGCAGCCTTGTCTGACTCCTCGGCTCTGCTGGAAATCAGCCGTTCTTCTCCCATTCACCTTCACGCTGCATCTGTTCTCTGTGTAGGAGCTTCTGATGACGTCATAGGTTTTACCTCCTATTCCGCTCTCCAGCAGTTTCAGGAATAGGCCCGGGTGCCACACTGAGTCAAAGGCCTTCTTAAAGTCCACAAAACAGGCGTAAATCTTCCCATGCTTTGTATTGTGGACGTGGCTCTTGATGAGGCTGCGCAGGGTGTAGATGTGGTCAGTGGTGCGGTGGTTTGGCATGAACCCAGCTTGGCTTTGGTGGAGGACATTGTGCTGGGAGAGGAAGCTGAGGATTCTCTTATTCAGGATGCTGCTGAACAGTTTCCCCAGGTTGCTGCTGACACATATCCCTCGGTAGTTGGCCGGGTCGTACCTGTCCCCACTCTTGTGGATTGGTGTTATAAGGCCTTGGTTCCAGATTTGCGGGAAGTAGCCGGCACTCAGCACTATATTAAATAGTTTGACTATTGCGGCCTGTATTTCTGGCGGGCTGTGTTTTATCATTTCTGGTGAGATTCTGTCTAGGCCGCTGGATTTTTTACACCTTATGTCTGAGGTTCTCTCTGTTACTTCTTGCAGTGTTATTGGTGTATCCAGGGGGTTTTGAGAATCTTTAAGTGTTTCCTCCATCGCCTTCAATTTTGATATTATTTGTTTTTGTTCTTGGCTTTGTTCTTCTTTCGGGATATCTTTGTAGAGGTCCCTGAAATATTGGAGCCAGATGTTGCCATTTTGAATATGAAGGTTGTTTTTCTTGCAATTTTTGCCCATGTGTTTCCATAATTCCCAGAACGAGTTGTCATGGAGGGCATCTTGGAGTTGGGTAAGTTTGGTGGAGATGTGCCTTTGTTTTTTCTTTCGGAGGATGGTCTTGTATTGCCTCTGTATGTTGCTGTAGGCCTCCTTCAGACCGGTGTTGTTTGGGTCTCGGTGCTTCTTATTTGAGGCATTTCTTAGGGTCTTCCGTACTTCTTTGCACTCACGGTCAAACCAACCGTTAGGATGTATTTCTTGTGGCCTCTTGTAGTCACATCTTTTCAGGTCAGACTTCTCTGCCATGGTATAGAATATATTATTGAGGTCATTTACGGCCTGATTGACCCCTCCTGGGCTTGTCTCATACACCTTGTTGTAGAGGTTGTGAAGCATCTCCTGCACTTCTGGTCTGTTCATTGTCTCTTTATGTTTTATAGTTGACGTTTTGGACCATTTATAAGATGGGGGCAGGTTGAAGAGGCCGGTTTGATGTGGTTTTTGTGCAGATGGTTTGGTTGTGGATTTGATGTATAGAAGTAATTGGTTGTGATCTGACAGGTGCGTTTGTGGAGTGACTATGAGTGCGCCAATGTTTGCGGGGTCCATGTCCGTGATGGCATAGTCTACTACACTGCTGCCTACATGGGAGTTTAGTGTATACCTTCCTAAAGAGTCTCCCTTGGTGCGGCCATTCAGTATGTGGAGTCCTAAGCTTCGACATAGATTCAGTAGTTTTTTCCCGCTTTTGTTGACGGTGCTGTCATAGCTGTTTCTCTCTTTCTGTAGGGAGTTATGACAGTCGGCCTCTGCTCCAAAGATGAAGATATTTCCATCATTGGTCAGGTAGTCTTTATCTCTCCCCGTTCTTGCATTGAGGTCTCCGTAGATGAGAACGCTGCCCAGGGTCTGGAAATGGGCGGCTTCCCTTTGTATAATCTCAAAGCTGTCTGGGTTGGAGTACGGGGACTCTGGCGGTGCGATGTACGTTGCGCAGAGATACATGTCAGACTGAGAGGTGAGGATGGAGCTGCCTATTCTTATCCAGATGTGGCTGTCTCCTCGCTTCACGGCTTTGATCTGCTCATGGAGCTCCTCCTTGTACCAGACTAATATTCCTCCTGAACACCGACCCTGCTTGATGTGTTTATTTTTCAGGGCGGGGACAGAGATTTCCCTGTATCCAGTGGGCACCAGGGACTCATTCTCTGTCCTAGTCCATGTTTCCAGGAGGATTTGTATATCGATATTTTTCAGTCTTTGGATGAAGTCTGGATCGTTAATTTTGCATCCAAAGGCTGAGGCGTTGAGGCCTTGAATATTCCAGCTGCTGATTATAAAGGACGTCATTGTGTGTCCATATACCTTGTAATGAGCGGCGCTGTGTAGGACGGGCTGGAGATGTGACTGTTGGATGTGTTGTAGATGTTCTCGTGTTGTACAGTCACATTAGTTTTTTACATAGAGTGCTGAGCAGGGTCTTTAGCATCTCCATGTCTCTGCTCTGCGTGTCTCTGTGTGAGGCAGGGGGTTTCCTCCATGTCTCTGCTCTGCGTGTCTCTGTGTGAGGCAGGGTGTTTCCTCCATGTCTCTGCTCTGCGTGTCTCTGTGTGAGGCAGGGGGTTTCCTCCATGTCTCTGCTCTGCGTGTCTCTGTGTGAGGCAGGGGGTTTCCTCCATGTCTCTGCTCTGTGTGTCTCTGTGTGAGGCAGGGGGTTTCCTCCATGTCTCTGCTCTGTGTGTCTCTGTGTGAGGCAGGGGGTTTCCTCCATGTCTCTGCTCTGCGTGTCTCTGTGTGAGGCAGGGGGTTTTCTCCATGGCTTTTGCCTCTGTTGGTCTGACCTTGGGTAAAGGGGTTTTTCTCCTGGGTGTAGTGAGGTGTGTGGAGTTTGAGGTCTTTTCATTGTTAGTGATGTCTCCATGTTTTGGCTTTGGCTGGTGTGGGGTCCAGGTCTGGGGGGTCTGTTCAGCACAATGTCTTTCAGTTCTTTGGCCAGAAGGCTGACCCCTCGTTTGTTGAGGTGTTTGTCATCATACAGGTGGTGCTGCTCTATGGAGGGGTGTTGTGCCAGGCTGATGTTTGACATTGAGCTGATGTTCGCTGCCAGCTCTGTGTTGATGGCCTGGGTGATCTCGTTGGGTACATCTTTTCTTGGGAGCACGGATGATATAATTATTTTACTGTCAGGGAACTTTTGTTGTGCCGTCTTTGCTAGTTGGGTCAGTTGTTCTGCAATCTGCTGTTGCTGGTCTTGGAGGTTGTTTGTACCCGTGTGTATAATGAGATGGTTTGGATTGGTAAAATGTGGGTTATTGATGACTGATGTGACTTGTTGGATAGTTGCACAGTGAATTTTACTGACCCTTTTTCCTGGGAAGAGTCGCCGTGAATTAAGGTATTTGCCATTTGAGTCAATTATTAGGACAGTATCAGGACATTGTGACTTGCGGGTGGCTTGTCTGATGCTTGTGTCCTGGGTCCTGCTTGGTGGTGTTATGTGGTGCTGCTGTGGTTCTGTGCTGGAGGATTGGTTGGCGGTCGGCTTTGTACCCACTTGTATCGCTCTGTTTTCTCCTAGTTTGTTTTCATTAATTTCAGGAATATTTATTGGGTTTGGGTGATTTGATGTACTAGCGCCCTGGTCATTGGCAGTCCTTATGTCAGCGCTCTCCCTTGCTCCTAGACTTTGTGTTTGTGGTTTTAGATTTTCTATCTCTAATCTGAGCTTTGTATTTTCTTGTTGCAGCTCTCGGAGTGTACATTGTATTTCCTGCAGAGCTGATGCATGTTCACACTTCAGTTTGTTTA
>NW_027463930.1:0-89341 GCF_050947455.1 Rhinoderma darwinii
CAAGAGCGAGCGTCTGTGACTTACGGTTCAAAAGTTATTCACATAAACATGGTTCTGAACTTTGCTGCCAGCCGCGAAAGCCAAAGCAACCAAGATCGAGCGTCTAGGATTTTACTTGTGAATAGCTCGCCTGGAAAACATCCAGAGAAGTCAAAGACAGTGCAGCTATACTAATTGCCAGGCGCTGAGACGAATGCCGCCAAGATCAAGCGTCTAAGACTTACGGTTCAAGAATTAGCCTCAGAAACAGTGGGAAACAGTGCTTCTATACTAATTGCCAGGCGCTGAGACGAATGCCGCCAAGATCGAGCGTCTATGACTTACGGTTCAATAATTAGCCTCAGAAACAGTGGTTCTGAACATGCTGCCAATAGCTCGCCTGGGAAACATCCAGAGAAGTCCAAGATAGTGTTTTTTTTTAGACTGGCTGCCACGAGCTGAAACGAATGCAGCCAAGAGCGAGCGTCTGTGACTTACGGTTCAAAAGTTATTCACATAAACATGGTTCTGAACTTTGCTGCCAGCCGCGAAAGCCAAAGCAACCAAGATCGAGCGTCTAGGATTTACTTGTGAATAGCTCGCCTGGAAAACATCCAGAGAAGTCAAAGACAGTGCAGCTATACTAATTGCCAGGCGCTGAGACGAATGCCGCCAAGATCAAGCGTCTAAGACTTACGGTTCAAGAATTAGCCTCAGAAACAGTGGGGAAACAGTGCTTCTATACTAATTGCCAGGCGCTGAGACGAATGCCGCCAAGATCGAGCGTCTATGACTTACGGTTCAAGAATTAGCCTCAGAAACAGTGGTTCAAAACATGCTGCCAATAGCTCGCCTGGGAAACATCCAGAGAAGTCCAAGATAGTGTTTTTTAGACTGGCTGCCACGAGCTGAAACGAATGCAGCCAAGAGCGAGCGTCTGTGACTTACGGTTCAAGAGTTATTCACAGAAACATGGTTCTAAACTTTGCTGCCAGCCGCGAAAGCGAAAGTAACCAAGATCGAGCGTCTAGGATTTACTTGTCAATAGCTCGCCTGGGAAACTTTCAGATAAGTCAAAGACAGTGCTTCTATGCTAATTGCCAGGCGCTGAGACGAATGCCGCCAAGATCAAGCGTCTAAGACTTACGGTTCAAGAATTAGCCTCAGAAACAGTGGGAAACAGTGCTTCTATACTAATTGCCAGGCGCTGAGACGAATGCCGCCAAGATCGAGCGTCTATGACTTACGGTTCAAGAATTAGCCTCAGAAACAGTGGTTTTGAACATGCTGCCAATAGCTCGCCTGGGAAACATCCAGAGAAGTCCAAGATAGTGTTTTTTTAGACTGGCTGCCACGAGCTGAAACGAATGCAGCCAAGAGCGAGCGTCTGTGACTTACGGTTCAAGAGTTATTCACAGAAACATGGTTCTGTACTTTGCTGCCAGCCGCGAAAGCGAAAGTAACCAAGATCGAGCGTCTAGGATTTACTTGTGAATAGCTCGCCTGGGAAACTTTCAGATAAGTCAAAGACAGTGCTTCTATGCTAATTGCCAGGCGCTGAGACGAATGCCGCCAAGATCAAGCGTCTAAGACTTACGGTTCAAGAATTAGCCTCAGAAACAGTGGGAAACAGTGCTTCTATACTAATTGCCAGGCGCTGAGACGAATGCCGCCAAGATCGAGCGTCTATGACTTACGGTTCAAGAATTAGCCTCAGAAACAGTGGTTTTGAACCGGCTGCCAATAGCTCGCCTGGGAAACATCCAGAGAAGTCCAAGATAGTGTTTTTTTAGACTGGCTGCCACGAGCTGAAACGAATGCAGCCAAGAGCGAGCGTCTGTGACTTACGGTTCAAGAGTTATTCACAGAAACATGGTTCTGAACTTTGCTGCCAGCCGCGAAAGCGAAAGTAACCAAGATCGAGCGTCTAGGATTTACTTGTCAATAGCTCGCATGGGAAACATCCAGAGAAGTCAAAGACAGTGCTTCTATACTAATTGCCAGGCGCTGAGACGAATGCCGCCAAGATCGAGCGTCTATGACTTACGGTTCAAGAATTAGCCTCAGAAACAGTGGGAAACAGTGCTTCTATACTAATTGCCAGGCGCTGAGACGAATGCCGCCAAGATCGAGCGTCTATGACTTACGATTCAAGAATTAGCCTCAGAAACAGTGGTTCTGTACATGCTGCCAATAGCTCGCCTGGGAAACATCCAGAGAAGTCCAAGATAGTGTTTTTTTTAGACTGGCTGCCACGAGCTGAAACGAATGCAGCCAAGAGCGAGCGTCTGTGACTTACGGTTCAAGAGTTATTCACAGAAACATGGTTCTGAACTTTGCTGCCAGCCGCGGAAAGCGAAAGTAACCAAGATCGAGCGTCTAGGATTTACTTGTGAATAGCTCGCCTGGGAAACTTTCAGATAAGTCAAAGACAGTGCTTCTATACTAATTGCCAGGCGCTGAGACGAATGCCGCCAAGATCAAGCGTCTAAGACTTACGGTTCAAGAATTAGCCTCAGAAACAGTGGGAAACAGTGCTTCTATACTAATTGCCAGGCGCTGAGACGAATGCCGCCAAGATCGAGCGTCTATGACTTACGGTTCAAGAATTAGCCTCAGAAACAGTGGTTTTGAACATGCTGCCAATAGCTCGCCTGGGAAACATCCAGAGAAGTCCAAGATAGTGTTTTTTTAGACTGGCTGCCACGAGCTGAAAACGAATGCAGCCAAGAGCGAGCGTCTGTGACTTACGGTTCAAGAGTTATTCACAGAAACATGGTTCTGTACTTTGCTGCCAGCCGCGAAAGCGAAAGTAACCAAGATCGAGCGTCTAGGATTTACTTGTGAATAGCTCGCCTGGGAAACTTTCAGATAAGTCAAAGACAGTGCTTCTATGCTAATTGCCAGGCGCTGAGACGAATGCCGCCAAGATCAAGCGTCTAAGACTTACGGTTCAATAATTAGCCTCAGAAACAGTGGGAAACAGTGCTTCTATACTAATTGCCAGGCGCTGAGACGAATGCCGCCAAGATCGAGCGTCTATGACTTACGGTTCAAGAATTAGCCTCAGAAACAGTGGTTTTGAACCGGCTGCCAATAGCTCGCCTGGGAAACATCCAGAGAAGTCCAAGATAGTGTTTTTTTAGACTGGCTGCCACGAGCTGAAACGAATGCAGCCAAGAGCGAGCGTCTGTGACTTACGGTTCAAGAGTTATTCACAGAAACATGGTTCTGAACTTTGCTGCCAGCCGCGAAAGCGAAAGTAACCAAGATCGAGCGTCTAGGATTTACTTGTCAATAGCTCGCATGGGAAACATCCAGAGAAGTCAAAGACAGTGCTTCTATACTAATTGCCAGGCGCTGAGACGAATGCCGCCAAGATCGAGCGTCTATGACTTACGGTTCAAGAATTAGCCTCAGAAACAGTGGGAAACAGTGCTTCTATACTAATTGCCAGGCGCTGAGACGAATGCCGCCAAGATCGAGCGTCTATGACTTACGGTTCAAGAATTAGCCTCAGAAACAGTGGTTCTGTACATGCTGCCAATAGCTCGCCTGGGAAACATCCAGAGAAGTCCAAGATAGTGTTTTTTTTAGACTGGCTGCCACGAGCTGAAACGAATGCAGCCAAGAGCGAGCGTCTGTGACTTACGGTTCAAGAGTTATTCACAGAAACATGGTTCTGAACTTTGCTGCCAGCCGCGAAAGCGAAAGTAACCAAGATCGAGCGTCTAGGATTTACTTGTGAATAGCTCGCCTGGGAAACTTTCAGATAAGTCAAAGACAGTGCTTCTATACTAATTGCCAGGCGCTGAGACGAATGCCGCCAAGATCAAGCGTCTAAGACTTACGGTTCAATAATTAGCCTCAGAAACAGTGGGAAACAGTGCTTCTATACTAATTGCCAGGCGCTGAGACGAATGCCGCCAAGATCGAGCGTCTATGACTTACGGTTCAATAATTAGCCTCAGAAACAGTGGTTCTGAACATGCTGCCAATAGCTCGCCTGGGAAACATCCAGAGAAGTCCAAGATAGTGTTTTTTTTAGACTGGCTGCCACGAGCTGAAACGAATGCAGCCAAGAGCGAGCGTCTGTGACTTACGGTTCAAAAGTTATTCACATAAACATGGTTCTGAACTTTGCTGCCAGCCGCGAAAGCCAAAGCAACCAAGATCGAGCGTCTAGGATTTACTTGTGAATAGCTCGCCTGGAAAACATCCAGAGAAGTCAAAGACAGTGCAGCTATACTAATTGCCAGGCGCTGAGACGAATGCCGCCAAGATCAAGCGTCTAAGACTTACGGTTCAAGAATTAGCCTCAGAAACAGTGGGAAACAGTGCTTCTATACTAATTGCCAGGCGCTGAGACGAATGCCGCCAAGATCGAGCGTCTATGACTTACGGTTCAAGAATTAGCCTCAGAAACAGTGGTTCAAAACATGCTGCCAATAGCTCGCCTGGGAAACATCCAGAGAAGTCCAAGATAGTGTTTTTTAGACTGGCTGCCACGAGCTGAAACGAATGCAGCCAAGAGCGAGCGTCTGTGACTTACGGTTCAAGAGTTATTCACAGAAACATGGTTCTAAACTTTGCTGCCAGCCGCGAAAGCGAAAGTAACCAAGATCGAGCGTCTAGGATTTACTTGTCAATAGCTCGCCTGGGAAACTTTCAGATAAGTCAAAGACAGTGCTTCTATGCTAATTGCCAGGCGCTGAGACGAATGCCGCCAAGATCAAGCGTCTAAGACTTACGGTTCAAGAATTAGCCTCAGAAACAGTGGGAAACAGTGCTTCTATACTAATTGCCAGGCGCTGAGACGAATGCCGCCAAGATCGAGCGTCTATGACTTACGGTTCAAGAATTAGCCTCAGAAACAGTGGTTTTGAACATGCTGCCAATAGCTCGCCTGGGAAACATCCAGAGAAGTCCAAGATAGTGTTTTTTTTAGACTGGCTGCCACGAGCTGAAACGAATGCAGCCAAGAGCGAGCGTCTGTGACTTACGGTTCAAGAGTTATTCACAGGAAACATGGTTCTGTACTTTGCTGCCAGCCGCGAAAGCGAAAGTAACCAAGATCGAGCGTCTAGGATTTACTTGTGAATAGCTCGCCTGGGAAACTTTCAGATAAGTCAAAGACAGTGCTTCTATGCTAATTGCCAGGCGCTGAGACGAATGCCGCCAAGATCAAGCGTCTAAGACTTACGGTTCAAGAATTAGCCTCAGAAAACAGTGGGAAACAGTGCTTCTATACTAATTGCCAGGCGCTGAGACGAATGCCGCCAAGATCGAGCGTCTATGACTTACGGTTCAAGAATTAGCCTCAGAAACAGTGGTTTTGAACCGGCTGCCAATAGCTCGCCTGGGAAACATCCAGAGAAGTCCAAGATAGTGTTTTTTTAGACTGGCTGCCACGAGCTGAAACGAATGCAGCCAAGAGCGAGCGTCTGTGACTTACGGTTCAAGAGTTATTCACAGAAACATGGTTCTGAACTTTGCTGCCAGCCGCGAAAGCGAAAGTAACCAAGATCGAGCGTCTAGGATTTACTTGTCAATAGCTCGCATGGGAAACATCCAGAGAAGTCAAAGACAGTGCTTCTATACTAATTGCCAGGCGCTGAGACGAATGCCGCCAAGATCGAGCGTCTATGACTTACGGTTCAAGAATTAGCCTCAGAAACAGTGGGAAACAGTGCTTCTATACTAATTGCCAGGCGCTGAGACGAATGCCGCCAAGATCGAGCGTCTATGACTTACGGTTCAAGAATTAGCCTCAGAAACAGTGGTTTTGAACCGGCTGCCAATAGCTCGCCTGGGAAACATCCAGAGAAGTCCAAGATAGTGTTTTTTTTAGACTGGCTGCCACGAGCTGAAACGAATGCAGCCAAGAGCGAGCGTCTGTGACTTACGGTTCAAGAGTTATTCACAGAAACATGGTTCTGAACTTTGCTGCCAGCCGCGAAAGCGAAAGTAACCAAGATCGAGCGTCTAGGATTTACTTGTCAATAGCTCGCATGGGAAACATCCAGAGAAGTCAAAGACAGTGCTTCTATACTAATTGCCAGGCGCTGAGACGAATGCCGCCAAGATCGAGCGTCTATGACTTACGGTTCAAGAATTAGCCTCAGAAACAGTGGGAAACAGTGCTTCTATACTAATTGCCAGGCGCTGAGACGAATGCCGCCAAGATCGAGCGTCTATGACTTACGATTCAAGAATTAGCCTCAGAAACAGTGGTTCTGTACATGCTGCCAATAGCTCGCCTGGGAAACATCCAGAGAAGTCCAAGATAGTGTTTTTTTTAGACTGGCTGCCACGAGCTGAAACGAATGCAGCCAAGAGCGAGCGTCTGTGACTTACGGTTCAAGAGTTATTCACAGAAACATGGTCTGAACTTTGCTGCCAGCCGCGAAAGCGAAAGTAACCAAGATCGAGCGTCTAGGATTTACTTGTGAATAGCTCGCCTGGGAAACTTTCAGATAAGTCAAAGACAGTGCTTCTATACTAATTGCCAGGCGCTGAGACGAATGCCGCCAAGATCAAGCGTCTAAGACTTACGGTTCAAGAATTAGCCTCAGAAACAGTGGGAAACAGTGCTTCTATACTAATTGCCAGGCGCTGAGACGAAATGCCGCCAAGATCGAGCGTCTATGACTTACGGTTCAAGAATTAGCCTCAGAAACAGTGGTTTTGAACATGCTGCCAATAGCTCGCCTGGGAAACATCCAGAGAAGTCCAAGATAGTGTTTTTTTAGACTGGCTGCCACGAGCTGAAACGAATGCAGCCAAGAGCGAGCGTCTGTGACTTACGGTTCAAGAGTTATTCACAGAAACATGGTTCTGTACTTTGCTGCCAGCCGCGAAAGCGAAAGTAACCAAGATCGAGCGTCTAGGATTTACTTGTGAATAGCTCGCCTGGGAAACTTTCAGATAAGTCAAAGACAGTGCTTCTATGCTAATTGCCAGGCGCTGAGACGAATGCCGCCAAGATCAAGCGTCTAAGACTTACGGTTCAATAATTAGCCTCAGAAACAGTGGGAAACAGTGCTTCTATACTAATTGCCAGGCGCTGAGACGAATGCCGCCAAGATCGAGCGTCTATGACTTACGGTTCAAGAATTAGCCTCAGAAACAGTGGGTTTTGAACCGGCTGCCAATAGCTCGCCTGGGAAACATCCAGAGAAGTCCAAGATAGTGTTTTTTTAGACTGGCTGCCACGAGCTGAAACGAATGCAGCCAAGAGCGAGCGTCTGTGACTTACGGTTCAAGAGTTATTCACAGAAACATGGTTCTGAACTTTGCTGCCAGCCGCGAAAGCGAAAGTAACCAAGATCGAGCGTCTAGGATTTACTTGTCAATAGCTCGCATGGGAAACATCCAGAGAAGTCAAAGACAGTGCTTCTATACTAATTGCCAGGCGCTGAGACGAATGCCGCCAAGATCGAGCGTCTATGACTTACGGTTCAAGAATTAGCCTCAGAAACAGTGGGAAACAGTGCTTCTATACTAATTGCCAGGCGCTGAGACGAATGCCGCCAAGATCGAGCGTCTATGACTTACGGTTCAAGAATTAGCCTCAGAAACAGTGGTTCTGTACATGCTGCCAATAGCTCGCCTGGGAAACATCCAGAGAAGTCCAAGATAGTGTTTTTTTTAGACTGGCTGCCACGAGCTGAAACGAATGCAGCCAAGAGCGAGCGTCTGTGACTTACGGTTCAAGAGTTATTCACAGAAACATGGTTCTGAACTTTGCTGCCAGCCGCGAAAGCGAAAGTAACCAAGATCGAGCGTCTAGGATTTACTTGTGAATAGCTCGCCTGGGAAACTTTCAGATAAGTCAAAGACAGTGCTTCTATACTAATTGCCAGGCGCTGAGACGAATGCCGCCAAGATCAAGCGTCTAAGACTTACGGTTCAAGAATTAGCCTCAGAAACAGTGGGAAACAGTGCTTCTATACTAATTGCCAGGCGCTGAGACGAATGCCGCCAAGATCGAGCGTCTATGACTTACGGTTCAAGAATTAGCCTCAGAAACAGTGGTTTTGAACATGCTGCCAATAGCTCGCCTGGGAAACATCCAGAGAAGTCCAAGATAGTGTTTTTTAGACTGGCTGCCACGAGCTGAAACGAATGCAGCCAAGAGCGAGCGTCTGTGACTTACGGTTCAAGAGTTATTCACAGAAACATGGTTCTGTACTTTGCTGCCAGCCGCGAAAGCGAAAGTAACCAAGATCGAGCGTCTAGGATTTACTTGTGAATAGCTCGCCTGGGAAACTTTCAGATAAGTCAAAGACAGTGCTTCTATGCTAATTGCCAGGCGCTGAGACGAATGCCGCCAAGATCAAGCGTCTAAGACTTACGGTTCAATAATTAGCCTCAGAAACAGTGGGAAACAGTGCTTCTATACTAATTGCCAGGCGCTGAGACGAATGCCGCCAAGATCGAGCGTCTATGACTTACGGTTCAAGAATTAGCCTCAGAAACAGTGGTTTTGAACCGGCTGCCAATAGCTCGCCTGGGAAACATCCAGAGAAGTCCAAGATAGTGTTTTTTTAGACTGGCTGCCACGAGCTGAAACGAATGCAGCCAAGAGCGAGCGTCTGTGACTTACGGTTCAAGAGTTATTCACAGAAACATGGTTCTGAACTTTGCTGCCAGCCGCGAAAGCGAAAGTAACCAAGATCGAGCGTCTAGGATTTACTTGTCAATAGCTCGCATGGGAAACATCCAGAGAAGTCAAAGACAGTGCTTCTATACTAATTGCCAGGCGCTGAGACGAATGCCGCCAAGATCGAGCGTCTATGACTTACGGTTCAAGAATTAGCCTCAGAAACAGTGGGAAACAGTGCTTCTATACTAATTGCCAGGCGCTGAGACGAATGCCGCCAAGATCGAGCGTCTATGACTTACGGTTCAAGAATTAGCCTCAGAAACAGTGGTTCTGTACATGCTGCCAATAGCTCGCCTGGGAAACATCCAGAGAAGTCCAAGATAGTGTTTTTTTTAGACTGGCTGCCACGAGCTGAAACGAATGCAGCCAAGAGCGAGCGTCTGTGACTTACGGTTCAAGAGTTATTCACAGAAACATGGTTCTGAACTTTGCTGCCAGCCGCGAAAGCGAAAGTAACCAAGATCGAGCGTCTAGGATTTACTTGTGAATAGCTCGCCTGGGAAACTTTCAGATAAGTCAAAGACAGTGCTTCTATACTAATTGCCAGGCGCTGAGACGAATGCCGCCAAGATCAAGCGTCTAAGACTTACGGTTCAATAATTAGCCTCAGAAACAGTGGGAAACAGTGCTTCTATACTAATTGCCAGGCGCTGAGACGAATGCCGCCAAGATCGAGCGTCTATGACTTACGGTTCAATAATTAGCCTCAGAAACAGTGGTTCTGAACATGCTGCCAATAGCTCGCCTGGGAAACATCCAGAGAAGTCCAAGATAGTGTTTTTTTTAGACTGGCTGCCACGAGCTGAAACGAATGCAGCCAAGAGCGAGCGTCTGTGACTTACGGTTCAAAAGTTATTCACATAAACATGGTTCTGAACTTTGCTGCCAGCCGCGAAAGCCAAAGCAACCAAGATCGAGCGTCTAGGATTTACTTGTGAATAGCTCGCCTGGAAAACATCCAGAGAAGTCAAAGACAGTGCAGCTATACTAATTGCCAGGCGCTGAGACGAATGCCGCCAAGATCAAGCGTCTAAGACTTACGGTTCAAGAATTAGCCTCAGAAACAGTGGGAAACAGTGCTTCTATACTAATTGCCAGGCGCTGAGACGAATGCCGCCAAGATCGAGCGTCTATGACTTACGGTTCAAGAATTAGCCTCAGAAACAGTGGTTCAAAACATGCTGCCAATAGCTCGCCTGGGAAACATCCAGAGAAGTCCAAGATAGTGTTTTTTAGACTGGCTGCCACGAGCTGAAACGAATGCAGCCAAGAGCGAGCGTCTGTGACTTACGGTTCAAGAGTTATTCACAGAAACATGGTTCTAAACTTTGCTGCCAGCCGCGAAAGCGAAAGTAACCAAGATCGAGCGTCTAGGATTTACTTGTCAATAGCTCGCCTGGGAAACTTTCAGATAAGTCAAAGACAGTGCTTCTATGCTAATTGCCAGGCGCTGAGACGAATGCCGCCAAGATCAAGCGTCTAAGACTTACGGTTCAAGAATTAGCCTCAGAAACAGTGGGAAACAGTGCTTCTATACTAATTGCCAGGCGCTGAGACGAATGCCGCCAAGATCGAGCGTCTATGACTTACGGTTCAAGAATTAGCCTCAGAAACAGTGGTTTTGAACATGCTGCCAATAGCTCGCCTGGGAAACATCCAGAGAAGTCCAAGATAGTGTTTTTTTAGACTGGCTGCCACGAGCTGAAACGAATGCAGCCAAGAGCGAGCGTCTGTGACTTACGGTTCAAGAGTTATTCACAGAAACATGGTTCTGTACTTTGCTGCCAGCCGCGAAAGCGAAAGTAACCAAGATCGAGCGTCTAGGATTTACTTGTGAATAGCTCGCCTGGGAAACTTTCAGATAAGTCAAAGACAGTGCTTCTATGCTAATTGCCAGGCGCTGAGACGAATGCCGCCAAGATCAAGCGTCTAAGACTTACGGTTCAAGAATTAGCCTCAGAAACAGTGGGAAACAGTGCTTCTATACTAATTGCCAGGCGCTGAGACGAATGCCGCCAAGATCGAGCGTCTATGACTTACGGTTCAAGAATTAGCCTCAGAAACAGTGGTTCAAAACATGCTGCCAATAGCTCGCCTGGGAAACATCCAGAGAAGTCCAAGATAGTGTTTTTTAGACTGGCTGCCACGAGCTGAAACGAATGCAGCCAAGAGCGAGCGTCTGTGACTTACGGTTCAAGAGTTATTCACAGAAACATGGTTCTAAACTTTGCTGCCAGCCGCGAAAGCGAAAGTAACCAAGATCGAGCGTCTAGGATTTACTTGTCAATAGCTCGCCTGGGAAACTTTCAGATAAGTCAAAGACAGTGCTTCTATGCTAATTGCCAGGCGCTGAGACGAATGCCGCCAAGATCAAGCGTCTAAGACTTACGGTTCAAGAATTAGCCTCAGAAACAGTGGGAAACAGTGCTTCTATACTAATTGCCAGGCGCTGAGACGAATGCCGCCAAGATCGAGCGTCTATGACTTACGGTTCAAGAATTAGCCTCAGAAACAGTGGTTTTGAACATGCTGCCAATAGCTCGCCTGGGAAACATCCAGAGAAGTCCAAGATAGTGTTTTTTTAGACTGGCTGCCACGAGCTGAAACGAATGCAGCCAAGAGCGAGCGTCTGTGACTTACGGTTCAAGAGTTATTCACAGAAACATGGTTCTGTACTTTGCTGCCAGCCGCGAAAGCGAAAGTAACCAAGATCGAGCGTCTAGGATTTACTTGTGAATAGCTCGCCTGGGAAACTTTCAGATAAGTCAAAGACAGTGCTTCTATGCTAATTGCCAGGCGCTGAGACGAATGCCGCCAAGATCAAGCGTCTAAGACTTACGGTTCAAGAATTAGCCTCAGAAACAGTGGGAAACAGTGCTTCTATACTAATTGCCAGGCGCTGAGACGAATGCCGCCAAGATCGAGCGTCTATGACTTACGGTTCAAGAATTAGCCTCAGAAACAGTGGTTTTGAACCGGCTGCCAATAGCTCGCCTGGGAAACATCCAGAGAAGTCCAAGATAGTGTTTTTTTAGACTGGCTGCCACGAGCTGAAACGAATGCAGCCAAGAGCGAGCGTCTGTGACTTACGGTTCAAGAGTTATTCACAGAAACATGGTTCTGAACTTTGCTGCCAGCCGCGAAAGCGAAAGTAACCAAGATCGAGCGTCTAGGATTTACTTGTCAATAGCTCGCATGGGAAACATCCAGAGAAGTCAAAGACAGTGCTTCTATACTAATTGCCAGGCGCTGAGACGAATGCCGCCAAGATCGAGCGTCTATGACTTACGGTTCAAGAATTAGCCTCAGAAACAGTGGGAAACAGTGCTTCTATACTAATTGCCAGGCGCTGAGACGAATGCCGCCAAGATCGAGCGTCTATGACTTACGATTCAAGAATTAGCCTCAGAAACAGTGGTTCTGTACATGCTGCCAATAGCTCGCCTGGGAAACATCCAGAGAAGTCCAAGATAGTGTTTTTTTTAGACTGGCTGCCACGAGCTGAAACGAATGCAGCCAAGAGCGAGCGTCTGTGACTTACGGTTCAAGAGTTATTCACAGAAACATGGTTCTGAACTTTGCTGCCAGCCGCGAAAGCGAAAGTAACCAAGATCGAGCGTCTAGGATTTACTTGTGAATAGCTCGCCTGGGAAACTTTCAGATAAGTCAAAGACAGTGCTTCTATACTAATTGCCAGGCGCTGAGACGAATGCCGCCAAGATCAAGCGTCTAAGACTTACGGTTCAAGAATTAGCCTCAGAAACAGTGGGAAACAGTGCTTCTATACTAATTGCCAGGCGCTGAGACGAATGCCGCCAAGATCGAGCGTCTATGACTTACGGTTCAAGAATTAGCCTCAGAAACAGTGGTTTTGAACATGCTGCCAATAGCTCGCCTGGGAAACATCCAGAGAAGTCCAAGATAGTGTTTTTTTAGACTGGCTGCCACGAGCTGAAACGAATGCAGCCAAGAGCGAGCGTCTGTGACTTACGGTTCAAGAGTTATTCACAGAAACATGGTTCTGTACTTTGCTGCCAGCCGCGAAAGCGAAAGTAACCAAGATCGAGCGTCTAGGATTTACTTGTGAATAGCTCGCCTGGGAAACTTTCAGATAAGTCAAAGACAGTGCTTCTATGCTAATTGCCAGGCGCTGAGACGAATGCCGCCAAGATCAAGCGTCTAAGACTTACGGTTCAATAATTAGCCTCAGAAACAGTGGGAAACAGTGCTTCTATACTAATTGCCAGGCGCTGAGACGAATGCCGCCAAGATCGAGCGTCTATGACTTACGGTTCAAGAATTAGCCTCAGAAACAGTGGTTTTGAACCGGCTGCCAATAGCTCGCCTGGGAAACATCCAGAGAAGTCCAAGATAGTGTTTTTTTAGACTGGCTGCCACGAGCTGAAACGAATGCAGCCAAGAGCGAGCGTCTGTGACTTACGGTTCAAGAGTTATTCACAGAAACATGGTTCTGAACTTTGCTGCCAGCCGCGAAAGCGAAAGTAACCAAGATCGAGCGTCTAGGATTTACTTGTCAATAGCTCGCATGGGAAACATCCAGAGAAGTCAAAGACAGTGCTTCTATACTAATTGCCAGGCGCTGAGACGAATGCCGCCAAGATCGAGCGTCTATGACTTACGGTTCAAGAATTAGCCTCAGAAACAGTGGGAAACAGTGCTTCTATACTAATTGCCAGGCGCTGAGACGAATGCCGCCAAGATCGAGCGTCTATGACTTACGGTTCAAGAATTAGCCTCAGAAACAGTGGTTCTGTACATGCTGCCAATAGCTCGCCTGGGAAACATCCAGAGAAGTCCAAGATAGTGTTTTTTTTAGACTGGCTGCCACGAGCTGAAACGAATGCAGCCAAGAGCGAGCGTCTGTGACTTACGGTTCAAGAGTTATTCACAGAAACATGGTTCTGAACTTTGCTGCCAGCCGCGAAAGCGAAAGTAACCAAGATCGAGCGTCTTGGATTTACTTGTGAATAGCTCGCCTGGGAAACTTTCAGATAAGTCAAAGACAGTGCTTCTATACTAATTGCCAGGCGCTGAGACGAATGCCGCCAAGATCAAGCGTCTAAGACTTACGGTTCAATAATTAGCCTCAGAAACAGTGGGAAACAGTGCTTCTATACTAATTGCCAGGCGCTGAGACGAATGCCGCCAAGATCGAGCGTCTATGACTTACGGTTCAATAATTAGCCTCAGAAACAGTGGTTCTGAACATGCTGCCAATAGCTCGCCTGGGAAACATCCAGAGAAGTCCAAGATAGTGTTTTTTTTAGACTGGCTGCCACGAGCTGAAACGAATGCAGCCAAGAGCGAGCGTCTGTGACTTACGGTTCAAAAGTTATTCACATAAACATGGTTCTGAACTTTGCTGCCAGCCGCGAAAGCCAAAGCAACCAAGATCGAGCGTCTAGGATTTACTTGTGAATAGCTCGCCTGGAAAACATCCAGAGAAGTCAAAGACAGTGCAGCTATACTAATTGCCAGGCGCTGAGACGAATGCCGCCAAGATCAAGCGTCTAAGACTTACGGTTCAAGAATTAGCCTCAGAAACAGTGGGAAACAGTGCTTCTATACTAATTGCCAGGCGCTGAGACGAATGCCGCCAAGATCGAGCGTCTATGACTTACGGTTCAAGAATTAGCCTCAGAAACAGTGGTTTTGAACCGGCTGCCAATAGCTCGCCTGGGAAACATCCAGAGAAGTCCAAGATAGTGTTTTTTTAGACTGGCTGCCACGAGCTGAAACGAATGCAGCCAAGAGCGAGCGTCTGTGACTTACGGTTCAAGAGTTATTCACAGAAACATGGTTCTGAACTTTGCTGCCAGCCGCGAAAGCGAAAGTAATCAAGATCGAGCGTCTAGGATTTACTTGTCAATAGCTCGCATGGGAAACATCCAGAGAAGTCAAAGACAGTGCTTCTATACTAATTGCCAGGCGCTGAGTCGAATGCCGCCAAGATCGAGCGTCTATGACTTACGGTTCAAGAATTAGCCTCAGAAACAGTGGGAAACAGTGCTTCTATACTAATTGCCAGGCGCTGAGACGAATGCCGCCAAGATCGAGCGTCTATGACTTACGGTTCAAGAATTAGCCTCAGAAACACTGGTTCTGTACATGCTGCCAATAGCTCGCCTGGGAAACATCCAGAGAAGTCCAAGATAGTGTTTTTTTAGACTGGCTGCCACGAGCTGAAACGAATGCAGCCAAGAGCGAGCGTCTGTGACTTACGGTTCAAGAGTTATTCACAGAAACATGGTTCTGAACTTTGCTGCCAGCCGCGAAAGCGAAAGTAACCAAGATCGAGCGTCTAGGATTTACTTGTGAATAGCTCGCCTGGGAAACTTTCAGATAAGTCAAAGACAGTGCTTCTATACTAATTGCCAGGCGCTGAGACGAATGCCGCCAAGATCAAGCGTCTAAGACTTACGGTTCAAGAATTAGCCTCAGAAACAGTGCTTCTATACTAATTGCCAGGCGCTGAGACGAATGCCGCCAAGATCGAGCGTCTATGACTTACGGTTCAAGAATTAGCCTCAGAAACAGTGGTTTTGAACATGCTGCCAATAGCTCGCCTGGGAAACATCCAGAGAAGTCCAAGATAGTGTTTTTTTAGACTGGCTGCCACGAGCTGAAACGAATGCAGCCAAGAGCGAGCGTCTGTGACTTACGGTTCAAGAGTTATTCACAGAAACATGGTTCTGAACTTTGTTGCCAGCCGCGAAAGCGAAAGTAACCAAGATCGAGCGTCTAGGATTTACTTGTGAATAGCTCGCCTGGGAAACATCCAGAGAAGTCAAAGACAGTGCTTCTATACTAATTGCCAGGCGCTGAGACGAATGCCGCCAAGATCAAGCGTCTAAGACTTACGGTTCAAGAATTAGCCTCAGAAACAGTGGGAAACAGTGCTTCTATACTAATTGCCAGGCGCTGAGACGAATGCCGCCAAGATCGAGCGTCTATGACTTACGGTTCAATAATTAGCCTCAGAAACAGTGGTTCTGAACATGCTGCCAATAGCTCGCCTGGGAAACATCCAGAGAAGTCCAAGATAGTGTTTTTTTTAGACTGGCTGCCACGAGCTGAAACGAATGCAGCCAAGAGCGAGCGTCTGTGACTTACGGTTCAAAAGTTATTCACATAAACATGGTTCTGAACTTTGCTGCCAGCCGCGAAAGCCAAAGCAACCAAGATCGAGCGTCTAGGATTTACTTGTGAATAGCTCGCCTGGAAAACATCCAGAGAAGTCAAAGACAGTGCAGCTATACTAATTGCCAGGCGCTGAGACGAATGCCGCCAAGATCAAGCGTCTAAGACTTACGGTTCAAGAATTAGCCTCAGAAACAGTGGGAAACAGTGCTTCTATACTAATTGCCAGGCGCTGAGACGAATGCCGCCAAGATCGAGCGTCTATGACTTACGGTTCAAGAATTAGCCTCAGAAACAGTGGTTTTGAACCGGCTGCCAATAGCTCGCCTGGGAAACATCCAGAGAAGTCCAAGATAGTGTTTTTTTAGACTGGCTGCCACGAGCTGAAACGAATGCAGCCAAGAGCGAGCGTCTGTGACTTACGGTTCAAGAGTTATTCACAGAAACATGGTTCTGAACTTTGCTGCCAGCCGCGAAAGCGAAAGTAATCAAGATCGAGCGTCTAGGATTTACTTGTCAATAGCTCGCATGGGAAACATCCAGAGAAGTCAAAGACAGTGCTTCTATACTAATTGCCAGGCGCTGAGTCGAATGCCGCCAAGATCGAGCGTCTATGACTTACGGTTCAAGAATTAGCCTCAGAAACAGTGGGAAACAGTGCTTCTATACTAATTGCCAGGCGCTGAGACGAATGCCGCCAAGATCGAGCGTCTATGACTTACGGTTCAAGAATTAGCCTCAGAAACACTGGTTCTGTACATGCTGCCAATAGCTCGCCTGGGAAACATCCAGAGAAGTCCAAGATAGTGTTTTTTTAGACTGGCTGCCACGAGCTGAAACGAATGCAGCCAAGAGCGAGCGTCTGTGACTTACGGTTCAAGAGTTATTCACAGAAACATGGTTCTGAACTTTGCTGCCAGCCGCGAAAGCGAAAGTAACCAAGATCGAGCGTCTAGGATTTACTTGTGAATAGCTCGCCTGGGAAACTTTCAGATAAGTCAAAGACAGTGCTTCTATACTAATTGCCAGGCGCTGAGACGAATGCCGCCAAGATCAAGCGTCTAAGACTTACGGTTCAAGAATTAGCCTCAGAAACAGTGCTTCTATACTAATTGCCAGGCGCTGAGACGAATGCCGCCAAGATCGAGCGTCTATGACTTACGGTTCAAGAATTAGCCTCAGAAACAGTGGTTTTGAACATGCTGCCAATAGCTCGCCTGGGAAACATCCAGAGAAGTCCAAGATAGTGTTTTTTTAGACTGGCTGCCACGAGCTGAAACGAATGCAGCCAAGAGCGAGCGTCTGTGACTTACGGTTCAAGAGTTATTCACAGAAACATGGTTCTGAACTTTGTTGCCAGCCGCGAAAGCGAAAGTAACCAAGATCGAGCGTCTAGGATTTACTTGTGAATAGCTCGCCTGGGAAACATCCAGAGAAGTCAAAGACAGTGCTTCTATACTAATTGCCAGGCGCTGAGACGAATGCCGCCAAGATCAAGCGTCTAAGACTTACGGTTCAAGAATTAGCCTCAGAAACAGTGGGAAACAGTGCTTCTATACTAATTGCCAGGCGCTGAGACGAATGCCGCCAAGATCGAGCGTCTATGACTTACGGTTCAATAATTAGCCTCAGAAACAGTGGTTCTGAACATGCTGCCAATAGCTCGCCTGGGAAACATCCAGAGAAGTCCAAGATAGTGTTTTTTTTAGACTGGCTGCCACGAGCTGAAACGAATGCAGCCAAGAGCGAGCGTCTGTGACTTACGGTTCAAAAGTTATTCACATAAACATGGTTCTGAACTTTGCTGCCAGCCGCGAAAGCCAAAGCAACCAAGATCGAGCGTCTAGGATTTACTTGTGAATAGCTCGCCTGGAAAACATCCAGAGAAGTCAAAGACAGTGCAGCTATACTAATTGCCAGGCGCTGAGACGAATGCCGCCAAGATCAAGCGTCTAAGACTTACGGTTCAAGAATTAGCCTCAGAAACAGTGGGAAACAGTGCTTCTATACTAATTGCCAGGCGCTGAGACGAATGCCGCCAAGATCGAGCGTCTATGACTTACGGTTCAAGAATTAGCCTCAGAAACAGTGGTTCAAAACATGCTGCCAATAGCTCGCCTGGGAAACATCCAGAGAAGTCCAAGATAGTGTTTTTTAGTCTGGCTGCCACGAGCTGAAACGAATGCAGCCAAGAGCGAGCGTCTGTGACTTACGGTTCAAGAGTTATTCACAGAAACATGGTTCTGAACTTTGCTGCCAGCCGCGAAAGCGAAAGTAACCAAGATCGAGCGTCTAGGATTTACTTGTCAATAGCTCGCATGGGAAACATCCAGAGAAGTCAAAGACAGTGCTTCTATACTAATTGCCAGGCGCTGAGACGAATGCCGCCAAGATCGAGCGTCTATGACTTACGGTTCAAGAATTAGCCTCAGAAACAGTGGGAAACAGTGCTTCTATACTAATTGCCAGGCGCTGAGACGAATGCCGCCAAGATCGAGCGTCTATGACTTACGGTTCAAGAATTAGCCTCAGAAACAGTGGTTCTGAACATGCTGCCAATAGCTCGCCTGGGAAACATCCAGAGAAGTCCAAGATAGTGTTTTTTTAGACTGGCTGCCACGAGCTGAAACGAATGCAGCCAAGAGCGAGCGTCTGTGACTTACGGTTCAAGAGTTATTCACAGAAACATGGTTCTAAACTTTGCTGCCAGCCGCGAAAGCGAAAGTAACCAAGATCGAGCGTCTAGGATTTACTTGTCAATAGCTCGCCTGGGAAACTTTCAGATAAGTCAAAGACAGTGCTTCTATGCTAATTGCCAGGCGCTGAGACGAATGCCGCCAAGATCAAGCGTCTAAGACTTACGGTTCAAGAATTAGCCTCAGAAACAGTGGGAAACAGTGCTTCTATACTAATTGCCAGGCGCTGAGACGAATGCCGCCAAGATCGAGCGTCTATGACTTACGGTTCAAGAATTAGCCTCAGAAACAGTGGTTTTGAACATGCTGCCAATAGCTCGCCTGGGAAACATCCAGAGAAGTCCAAGATAGTGTTTTTTTAGACTGGCTGCCACGAGCTGAAACGAATGCAGCCAAGAGCGAGCGTCTGTGACTTACGGTTCAAGAGTTATTCACAGAAACATGGTTCTGTACTTTGCTGCCAGCCGCGAAAGCGAAAGTAACCAAGATCGAGCGTCTAGGATTTACTTGTGAATAGCTCGCCTGGGAAACTTTCAGATAAGTCAAAGACAGTGCTTCTATGCTAATTGCCAGGCGCTGAGACGAATGCCGCCAAGATCAAGCGTCTAAGACTTACGGTTCAAGAATTAGCCTCAGAAACAGTGGGAAACAGTGCTTCTATACTAATTGCCAGGCGCTGAGACGAATGCCGCCAAGATCGAGCGTCTATGACTTACGGTTCAAGAATTAGCCTCAGAAACAGTGGTTTTGAACCGGCTGCCAATAGCTCGCCTGGGAAACATCCAGAGAAGTCCAAGATAGTGTTTTTTTAGACTGGCTGCCACGAGCTGAAACGAATGCAGCCAAGAGCGAGCGTCTGTGACTTACGGTTCAAGAGTTATTCACAGAAACATGGTTCTGAACTTTGCTGCCAGCCGCGAAAGCGAAAGTAACCAAGATCGAGCGTCTAGGATTTACTTGTCAATAGCTCGCATGGGAAACATCCAGAAAAGTCAAAGACAGTGCTTCTATACTAATTGCCAGGCGCTGAGACGAATGCCGCCAAGATCGAGCGTCTATGACTTACGGTTCAAGAATTAGCCTCAGAAACAGTGGGAAACAGTGCTTCTATACTAATTGCCAGGCGCTGAGACGAATGCCGCCAAGATCGAGCGTCTATGACTTACGATTCAAGAATTAGCCTCAGAAACAGTGGTTCTGTACATGCTGCCAATAGCTCGCCTGGGAAACATCCAGAGAAGTCCAAGATAGTGTTTTTTTAGACTGGCTGCCACGAGCTGAAACGAATGCAGCCAAGAGCGAGCGTCTGTGACTTACGGTTCAAGAGTTATTCACAGAAACATGGTTCTGAACTTTGCTGCCAGCCGCGAAAGCGAAAGTAACCAAGATCGAGCGTCTAGGATTTACTTGTGAATAGCTCGCCTGGGAAACTTTCAGATAAGTCAAAGACAGTGCTTCTATACTAATTGCCAGGCGCTGAGACGAATGCCGCCAAGATCAAGCGTCTAAGACTTACGGTTCAAGAATTAGCCTCAGAAACAGTGGGAAACAGTGCTTCTATACTAATTGCCAGGCGCTGAGACGAATGCCGCCAAGATCGAGCGTCTATGACTTACGGTTCAAGAATTAGCCTCAGAAAGAGTGGTTTTGAACATGCTGCCAATAGCTCGCCTGGGAAACATCCAGAGAAGTCCAAGATAGTGTTTTTTTAGACTGGCTGCCACGAGCTGAAACGAATGCAGCCAAGAGCGAGCGTCTGTGACTTACGGTTCAAGAGTTATTCACAGAAACATGGTTCTGTACTTTGCTGCCAGCCGCGAAAGCGAAAGTAACCAAGATCGAGCGTCTAGGATTTACTTGTGAATAGCTCGCCTGGGAAACTTTCAGATAAGTCAAAGACAGTGCTTCTATGCTAATTGCCAGGCGCTGAGACGAATGCCGCCAAGATCAAGCGTCTAAGACTTACGGTTCAATAATTAGCCTCAGAAACAGTGGGAAACAGTGCTTCTATACTAATTGCCAGGCGCTGAGACGAATGCCGCCAAGATCGAGCGTCTATGACTTACGGTTCAAGAATTAGCCTCAGAAACAGTGGTTTTGAACCGGCTGCCAATAGCTCGCCTGGGAAACATCCAGAGAAGTCCAAGATAGTGTTTTTTTAGACTGGCTGCCACGAGCTGAAACGAATGCAGCCAAGAGCGAGCGTCTGTGACTTACGGTTCAAGAGTTATTCACAGAAACATGGTTCTGAACTTTGCTGCCAGCCGCGAAAGCGAAAGTAACCAAGATCGAGCGTCTAGGATTTACTTGTCAATAGCTCGCATGGGAAACATCCAGAGAAGTCAAAGACAGTGCTTCTATACTAATTGCCAGGCGCTGAGACGAATGCCGCCAAGATCGAGCGTCTATGACTTACGGTTCAAGAATTAGCCTCAGAAACAGTGGGAAACAGTGCTTCTATACTAATTGCCAGGCGCTGAGACGAATGCCGCCAAGATCGAGCGTCTATGACTTACGGTTCAAGAATTAGCCTCAGAAACAGTGGTTCTGTACATGCTGCCAATAGCTCGCCTGGGAAACATCCAGAGAAGTCCAAGATAGTGTTTTTTTTAGACTGGCTGCCACGAGCTGAAACGAATGCAGCCAAGAGCGAGCGTCTGTGACTTACGGTTCAAGAGTTATTCACAGAAACATGGTTCTGAACTTTGCTGCCAGCCGCGAAAGCGAAAGTAACCAAGATCGAGCGTCTAGGATTTACTTGTGAATAACTCGCCTGGGAAACTTTCAGATAAGTCAAAGACAGTGCTTCTATACTAATTGCCAGGCGCTGAGACGAATGCCGCCAAGATCAAGCGTCTAAGACTTACGGTTCAATAATTAGCCTCAGAAACAGTGGGAAACAGTGCTTCTATACTAATTGCCAGGCGCTGAGACGAATGCCGCCAAGATCGAGCGTCTATGACTTACGGTTCAAGAATTAGCCTCAGAAACAGTGGTTTTGAACATGCTGCCAATAGCTCGCCTGGGAAACATCCACAGAAGTCCAAGATAGTGTTTTTTTAGACTGGCTGCCACGAGCTGAAACGAATGCAGCCAAGAGCGAGCGTCTGTGACTTACGGTTCAAGAGTTATTCACAGAAACATGGTTCTGAACTTTGTTGCCAGCCGCGATAGCGAAAGTAACCAAGATCGAGCGTCTAGGATTTACTTGTGAATAGCTCGCCTGGGAAACATCCAGAGAAGTCAAAGACAGTGCTTCTATACTAATTGCCAGGCGCTGAGACGAATGCCGCCAAGATCAAGCGTCTAAGACTTACGGTTCAAGAATTAGCCTCAGAAACAGTGGGAAACAGTGCTTCTATACTAATTGCCAGGCGCTGAGACGAATGCCGCCAAGATCGAGCGTCTATGACTTACGGTTCAATAATTAGCCTCAGAAACAGTGGTTCTGAACATGCTGCCAATAGCTCGCCTGGGAAACATCCAGAGAAGTCCAAGATAGTGTTTTTTTTAGACTGGCTGCCACGAGCTGAAACGAATGCAGCCAAGAGCGAGCGTCTGTGACTTACGGTTCAAAAGTTATTCACATAAACATGGTTCTGAACTTTGCTGCCAGCCGCGAAAGCCAAAGCAACCAAGATCGAGCGTCTAGGATTTACTTGTGAATAGCTCGCCTGGAAAACATCCAGAGAAGTCAAAGACAGTGCAGCTATACTAATTGCCAGGCGCTGAGACGAATGCCGCCAAGATCAAGCGTCTAAGACTTACGGTTCAAGAATTAGCCTCAGAAACAGTGGGAAACAGTGCTTCTATACTAATTGCCAGGCGCTGAGACGAATGCCGCCAAGATCGAGCGTCTATGACTTACGGTTCAAGAATTAGCCTCAGAAACAGTGGTTTTGAACCGGCTGCCAATAGCTCGCCTGGGAAACATCCAGAGAAGTCCAAGATAGTGTTTTTTTAGACTGGCTACCACGAGCTGAAACGAATGCAGCCAAGAGCGAGCGTCTGTGACTTACGGTTCAAGAGTTATTCACAGAAACATGGTTCTGAACTTTGCTGCCAGCCGCGAAAGCGAAAGTAACCAAGATCGAGCGTCTAGGATTTACTTGTCAATAGCTCGCATGGGAAACATCCAGAGAAGTCAAAGACAGTGCTTCTATACTAATTGCCAGGCGCTGAGTCGAATGCCGCCAAGATCGAGCGTCTATGACTTACGGTTCAAGAATTAGCCTCAGAAACAGTGGGAAACAGTGCTTCTATACTAATTGCCAGGCGCTGAGACGAATGCCGCCAAGATCGAGCGTCTATGACTTACGGTTCAAGAATTAGCCTCAGAAACAGTGGTTCTGTACATGCTGCCAATAGCTCGCCTGGGAAACATCCAGAGAAGTCCAAGATAGTGTTTTTTTAGACTGGCTGCCACGAGCTGAAACAAATGCAGCCAAGAGCGAGCGTCTGTGACTTACGGTTCAAGAGTTATTCACAGAAACATGGTTCTGAACTTTGCTGCAAGCCGCGAAAGCGAAAGTAACCAAGATCGAGCGTCTAGGATTTACTTGTGAATAGTTCGCCTGGGAAACTTTCAGATAAGTCAAAGACAGTGCTTCTATACTAATTGCCAGGCGCTGAGACGAATGCCGCCAATATCGAGCGTCTATGACTTACGGTTCAAGAATTAGCCTCAGAAACAGTGGTTTTGAACCGGCTGCCAATAGCTCGCCTGGGAAACATCCAGAGAAGTCCAAGATAGTGTTTTTTTAGACTGGCTACCACGAGCTGAAACGAATGCAGCCAAGAGCGAGCGTCTGTGACTTACGGTTCAAGAGTTATTCACAGAAACATGGTTCTGAACTTTGCTGCCAGCCGCGAAAGCGAAAGTAACCAAGATCGAGCGTCTAGGATTTACTTGTCAATAGCTCGCATGGGAAACATCCAGAGAAGTCAAAGACAGTGCTTCTATACTAATTGCCAGGCGCTGAGTCGAATGCCGCCAAGATCGAGCGTCTATGACTTACGGTTCAAGAATTAGCCTCAGAAACAGTGGGAAACAGTGCTTCTATACTAATTGCCAGGCGCTGAGACGAATGCCGCCAAGATCGAGCGTCTATGACTTACGGTTCAAGAATTAGCCTCAGAAACAGTGGTTCTGTACATGCTGCCAATAGCTCGCCTGGGAAACATCCAGAGAAGTCCAAGATAGTGTTTTTTTAGACTGGCTGCCACGAGCTGAAACGAATGCAGCCAAGAGCGAGCGTCTGTGACTTACGGTTCAAGAGTTATTCACAGAAACATGGTTCTGAACTTTGCTGCCAGCCGCGAAAGCGAAAGTAACCAAGATCGAGCGTCTAGGATTTACTTGTGAATAGCTCGCCTGGGAAACTTTCAGATAAGTCAAAGACAGTGCTTCTACACTAATTGCCAGGCGCTGAGACGAATGCCGCCAAGATCAAGCGTCTAAGACTTACGGTTCAAGAATTAGCCTCAGAAACAGTGGGAAACAGTGCTTCTATACTAATTGCCAGGCGCTGAGACGAATGCCGCCAAGATCGAGCGTCTATGACTTACGGTTCAAGAATTAGCCTCAGAAACAGTGGTTTTGAACATGCTGCCAATAGCTCGCCTGGGAAACATCCAGAGAAGTCCAAGATAGTGTTTTTTTTTAGACTGGCTGCCACGAGCTGAAACGAATGCAGCCAAGAGCGAGCGTCTGTGACTTACGGTTCAAGAGTTATTCACAGAAACATGGTTCTGAACTTTGTTGCCAGCCGCGAAAGCGAAAGTAACCAAGATCGAGCGTCTAGGATTTACTTGTGAATAGCTCGCCTGGGAAACATCCAGAGAAGTCAAAGACAGTGCTTCTATACTAATTGCCAGGCGCTGAGACGAATGCCGCCAAGATCAAGCGTCTAAGACTTACGGTTCAAGAATTAGCCTCAGAAACAGTGGGAAACAGTGCTTCTATACTAATTGCCAGGCGCTGAGACGAATGCCGCCAAGATCGAGCGTCTATGACTTACGGTTCAATAATTAGCCTCAGAAACAGTGGTTCTGAACATGCTGCCAATAGCTCGCCTGGGAAACATCCAGAGAAGTCCAAGATAGTGTTTTTTTAGACTGGCTGCCACGAGCTGAAACGAATGCAGCCAAGAGCGAGCGTCTGTGACTTACGGTTCAAGAGTTATTCACAGAAACATGGTTCTGAACTTTGCTGCCAGCCGCGAAAGCGAAAGTAACCAAGATCGAGCGTCTAGGATTTACTTGTGAATAGCTCGCCTGGGAAACTTTCAGATAAGTCAAAGACAGTGCTTCTACACTAATTGCCAGGGCGCTGAGACGAATGCCGCCAAGATCAAGCGTCTAAGACTTACGGTTCAAGAATTAGCCTCAGAAACAGTGGGAAACAGTGCTTCTATACTAATTGCCAGGCGCTGAGACGAATGCCGCCAAGATCGAGCGTCTATGACTTACGGTTCAAGAATTAGCCTCAGAAACAGTGGTTTTGAACATGCTGCCAATAGCTCGCCTGGGAAACATCCAGAGAAGTCCAAGATAGTGTTTTTTTTTAGACTGGCTGCCACGAGCTGAAACGAATGCAGCCAAGAGCGAGCGTCTGTGACTTACGGTTCAAGAGTTATTCACAGAAACATGGTTCTGAACTTTGTTGCCAGCCGCGAAAGCGAAAGTAACCAAGATCGAGCGTCTAGGATTTACTTGTGAATAGCTCGCCTGGGAAACATCCAGAGAAGTCAAAGACAGTGCTTCTATACTAATTGCCAGGCGCTGAGACGAATGCCGCCAAGATCAAGCGTCTAAGACTTACGGTTCAAGAATTAGCCTCAGAAACAGTGGGAAACAGTGCTTCTATACTAATTGCCAGGCGCTGAGACGAATGCCGCCAAGATCGAGCGTCTATGACTTACGGTTCAATAATTAGCCTCAGAAACAGTGGTTCTGAACATGCTGCCAATAGCTCGCCTGGGAAACATCCAGAGAAGTCCAAGATAGTGTTTTTTTTAGACTGGCTGCCACGAGCTGAAACGAATGCAGCCAAGAGCGAGCGTCTGTGACTTACGGTTCAAAAGTTATTCACATAAACATGGTTCTGAACTTTGCTGCCAGCCGCGAAAGCCAAAGCAACCAAGATCGAGCGTCTAGGATTTACTTGTGAATAGCTCGCCTGGAAAACATCCAGAGAAGTCAAAGACAGTGCAGCTATACTAATTGCCAGGCGCTGAGACGAATGCCGCCAAGATCAAGCGTCTAAGACTTACGGTTCAAGAATTAGCCTCAGAAACAGTGGGAACAGTGCTTCTATACTAATTGCCAGGCGCTGAGACGAATGCCGCCAAGATCGAGCGTCTATGACTTACGGTTCAAGAATTAGCCTCAGAAACAGTGGTTCTGAACATGCTGCCAATAGCTCGCCTGGGAAACATCCAGAGAAGTCCAAGATAGTGTTTTTTTAGACTGGCTGCCACGAGCTGAAACGAATGCAGCCAAGAGCGAGCGTCTGTGACTTACGGTTCAAGAGTTATTCACAGAAACATGGTTCGGAACTTTGCTGCCAGCCGCGAAAGCGAAAATAACCAAGATCGAGCGTCTAGGATTTACTTGTCAATAGCTCGCCTGGGAAACATCCAGAGAAGTCAAAGACAGTGCTTCTATACTAATTGCCAGGTGCTGAGACGAATGCCGCCAAGGTCGAGCGTCTATGACTTACGGTTCAAGAATTAGCCTCAGAAACAGTGGTTCTGAACATGCTGCCAATAGCTCGCCTGGGAAACATCCAGAGAAGTCCAAGATAGTGTTTTTTTTAGACTGGCTGCCACGAGCTGAAACGAATGCAGCCAAGAGCGAGCGTCTGTGACTTACGGTTCAAAAGTTATTCACATAAACATGGTTCTGAACTCTGCTGCCAGCCGCGAAAGCGAAAGCAACCAAGATCGAGCGTCTAGGATTTACTTGTGAATAGCTCGCCTGGAAAACATCCAGAGAAGTCAAAGACAGTGCAGCTATACTAATTGCCAGGCGCTGAGACGAATGCCGCCAAGATCAAGCGTCTAAGACTTACGGTTCAAGAATTAGCCTCAGAAACAGTGGGAAACAGTGCTTCTATACTAATTGCCAGGCGCTGAGACGAATGCCGCCAAGATCGAGCGTCTATGACTTACGGTTCAAGAATTAGCCTCAGAAACAGTGGTTCTGAACATGCTGCCAATAGCTCGCCTGGGAAACATCCAGAGAAGTCCAAGATAGTGTTTTTTTAGACTGGCTGCCACGAGCTGAAACGAATGCAGCCAAGAGCGAGCGTCTGTCACTTACGGTTCAAGAGTTATTCACAGAAACATGGTTCTGAACTTTGCTGCCAGCCGCGAAAGCAAAAATAACCAAGATCGAGCGTCTAGGATTTACTTGTCAATAGCTCGCCTGGGAAACATCCAGTGAAGTCAAAGACAGTGCTTCTATACTAATTGCCAGGCGCTGAGACGAATGCCGCCAAGATCGAGCGTCTATGACTTACGGTTCAAGAATTAGCCTCAGAAACAGTGGGAAACAGTGCTTCTATACTAATTTCCAGGTGCTGAGACGAATGCCGCCAAGATCGAGCGTCTATGACTTACGGTTCAAGAATTAGCCTCAGAAACAGTGGTTCTAAACATGCTGCCAATAGCTCGCCTGGGAAACATCCAGAGAAGTCCAAGATAGTGTTTTTTAGACTGACTGCCACGAGCTGAAACGAATGCAGCCAAGAGCGAGCGTCTGTCACTTACGGTTCAAGAGTTATTCACAGAAACATGGTTCTGAACTTTGCTGCCAGCCGCGAAAGCGAAAATAACCAAGATCGAGCGTCTAGGATTTACTTGTCAATAGCTCGCCTGGGAAACATCCAGAGAAGTCAAAGACAGTGCTTCTATACTAATTGCCAGGCGCTGAGACGAATGCCGCCAAGATCGAGCGTCTATGACTTACGGTTCAAGAATTAGCCTCAGAAACAGTGGGAAACAGTGCTTCTATACTAATTGCCAGGCGCTGAGACGAATGCCGCCAAGATCGAGCGTCTATGACTTACGGTTCAAGAATTAGCCTCAGAAACAGTGGTTTTGAACATGCTGCCAATAGCTCGCCTGGGAAACATCCAGAGAAGTCCAAGATAGTGTTTTTTTAGACTGGCTGCCACGAGCTGAAACGAATGCAGCCAAGAGCGAGCGTCTGTGACTTACGGTTCAAGAGTTATTCACAGAAACATGGTTCTGTACTTTGCTGCCAGCCGCGAAAGCGAAAGTAACCAAGATCGAGCGTCTAGGATTTACTTGTGAATAGCTCGCCTGGGAAACTTTCAGATAAGTCAAAGACAGTGCTTCTATGCTAATTGCCAGGCGCTGAGACGAATGCCGCCAAGATCAAGCGTCTAAGACTTACGGTTCAAGAATTAGCCTCAGAAACAGTGGGAAACAGTGCTTCTATACTAATTGCCAGGCGCTGAGACGAATGCCGCCAAGATCGAGCGTCTATGACTTACGGTTCAAGAATTAGCCTCAGAAACAGTGGTTTTGAACCGGCTGCCAATAGCTCGCCTGGGAAACATCCAGAGAAGTCCAAGATAGTGTTTTTTTAGACTGGCTGCCACGAGCTGAAACGAATGCAGCCAAGAGCGAGCGTCTGTGACTTACGGTTCAAGAGTTATTCACAGAAACATGGTTCTGAACTTTGCTGCCAGCCGCGAAAGCGAAAGTAACCAAGATCGAGCGTCTAGGATTTACTTGTCAATAGCTCGCATGGGAAACATCCAGAGAAGTCAAAGACAGTGCTTCTATACTAATTGCCAGGCGCTGAGACGAATGCCGCCAAGATCGAGCGTCTATGACTTACGGTTCAAGAATTAGCCTCAGAAACAGTGGGAAACAGTGCTTCTATACTAATTGCCAGGCGCTGAGACGAATGCCGCCAAGATCGAGCGTCTATGACTTACGGTTCAAGAATTAGCCTCAGAAACAGTGGTTTTGAACATGCTGCCAATAGCTCGCCTGGGAAACATCCAGAGAAGTCCAAGATAGTGTTTTTTTAGACTGGCTGCCACGAGCTGAAACGAATGCAGCCAAGAGCGAGCGTCTGTGACTTACGGTTCAAGAGTTATTCACAGAAACATGGTTCTGAACTTTGCTGCCAGCCGCGAAAGCGAAAGTAACCAAGATCGAGCGTCTAGGATTTACTTGTGAATAGCTCGCCTGGGAAACTTTCAGATAAGTCAAAGACAGTGCTTCTACACTAATTGCCAGGCGCTGAGACGAATGCCGCCAAGATCAAGCGTCTAAGACTTACGGTTCAAGAATTAGCCTCAGAAACAGTGGGAAACAGTGCTTCTATACTAATTGCCAGGCGCTGAGACGAATGCCGCCAAGATCGAGCGTCTATGACTTACGGTTCAAGAATTAGCCTCAGAAACAGTGGTTTTGAACATGCTGCCAATAGCTCGCCTGGGAAACATCCAGAGAAGTCCAAGATAGTGTTTTTTTTTAGACTGGCTGCCACGAGCTGAAACGAATGCAGCCAAGAGCGAGCGTCTGTGACTTACGGTTCAAGAGTTATTCACAGAACATGGTTCTGAACTTTGTTGCCAGCCGCGAAAGCGAAAGTAACCAAGATCGAGCGTCTAGGATTTACTTGTGAATAGCTCGCCTGGGAAACATCCAGAGAAGTCAAAGACAGTGCTTCTATACTAATTGCCAGGCGCTGAGACGAATGCCGCCAAGATCAAGCGTCTAAGACTTACGGTTCAAGAATTAGCCTCAGAAACAGTGGGAAACAGTGCTTCTATACTAATTGCCAGGCGCTGAGACGAATGCCGCCAAGATCGAGCGTCTATGACTTACGGTTCAATAATTAGCCTCAGAAACAGTGGTTCTGAACATGCTGCCAATAGCTCGCCTGGGAAACATCCAGAGAAGTCCAAGATAGTGTTTTTTTTAGACTGGCTGCCACGAGCTGAAACGAATGCAGCCAAGAGCGAGCGTCTGTGACTTACGGTTCAAAAGTTATTCACATAAACATGGTTCTGAACTTTGCTGCCAGCCGCGAAAGCCAAAGCAACCAAGATCGAGCGTCTAGGATTTACTTGTGAATAGCTCGCCTGGAAAACATCCAGAGAAGTCAAAGACAGTGCAGCTATACTAATTGCCAGGCGCTGAGACGAATGCCGCCAAGATCAAGCGTCTAAGACTTACGGTTCAAGAATTAGCCTCAGAAACAGTGGGAAACAGTGCTTCTATACTAATTGCCAGGCGCTGAGACGAATGCCGCCAAGATCGAGCGTCTATGACTTACGGTTCAAGAATTAGCCTCAGAAACAGTGGTTCTGAACATGCTGCCAATAGCTCGCCTGGGAAACATCCAGAGAAGTCCAAGATAGTGTTTTTTTAGACTGGCTGCCACGAGCTGAAACGAATGCAGCCAAGAGCGAGCGTCTGTGACTTACGGTTCAAGAGTTATTCACAGAAACATGGTTCGGAACTTTGCTGCCAGCCGCGAAAGCGAAAATAACCAAGATCGAGCGTCTAGGATTTACTTGTCAATAGCTCGCCTGGGAAACATCCAGAGAAGTCAAAGACAGTGCTTCTATACTAATTGCCAGGTGCTGAGACGAATGCCGCCAAGGTCGAGCGTCTATGACTTACGGTTCAAGAATTAGCCTCAGAAACAGTGGTTCTGAACATGCTGCCAATAGCTCGCCTGGGAAACATCCAGAGAAGTCCAAGATAGTGTTTTTTTTAGACTGGCTGCCACGAGCTGAAACGAATGCAGCCAAGAGCGAGCGTCTGTGACTTACGGTTCAAAAGTTATTCACATAAACATGGTTCTGAACTCTGCTGCCAGCCGCGAAAGCGAAAGCAACCAAGATCGAGCGTCTAGGATTTACTTGTGAATAGCTCGCCTGGAAAACATCCAGAGAAGTCAAAGACAGTGCAGCTATACTAATTGCCAGGCGCTGAGACGAATGCCGCCAAGATCAAGCGTCTAAGACTTACGGTTCAAGAATTAGCCTCAGAAACAGTGGGAAACAGTGCTTCTATACTAATTGCCAGGCGCTGAGACGAATGCCGCCAAGATCGAGCGTCTATGACTTACGGTTCAAGAATTAGCCTCAGAAACAGTGGTTCTGAACATGCTGCCAATAGCTCGCCTGGGAAACATCCAGAGAAGTCCAAGATAGTGTTTTTTTAGACTGGCTGCCACGAGCTGAAACGAATGCAGCCAAGAGCGAGCGTCTGTCACTTACGGTTCAAGAGTTATTCACAGAAACATGGTTCTGAACTTTGCTGCCAGCCGCGAAAGCAAAAATAACCAAGATCGAGCGTCTAGGATTTACTTGTCAATAGCTCGCCTGGGAAACATCCAGTGAAGTCAAAGACAGTGCTTCTATACTAATTGCCAGGCGCTGAGACGAATGCCGCCAAGATCGAGCGTCTATGACTTACGGTTCAAGAATTAGCCTCAGAAACAGTGGGAAACAGTGCTTCTATACTAATTTCCAGGTGCTGAGACGAATGCCGCCAAGATCGAGCGTCTATGACTTACGGTTCAAGAATTAGCCTCAGAAACAGTGGTTCTAAACATGCTGCCAATAGCTCGCCTGGGAAACATCCAGAGAAGTCCAAGATAGTGTTTTTTAGACTGACTGCCACGAGCTGAAACGAATGCAGCCAAGAGCGAGCGTCTGTCACTTACGGTTCAAGAGTTATTCACAGAAACATGGTTCTGAACTTTGCTGCCAGCCGCGAAAGCGAAAATAACCAAGATCGAGCGTCTAGGATTTACTTGTCAATAGCTCGCCTGGGAAACATCCAGAGAAGTCAAAGACAGTGCTTCTATACTAATTGCCAGGCGCTGAGACGAATGCCGCCAAGATCGAGCGTCTATGACTTACGGTTCAAGAATTAGCCTCAGAAACAGTGGGAAACAGTGCTTCTATACTAATTGCCAGGCGCTGAGACGAATGCCGCCAAGATCGAGCGTCTATGACTTACGGTTCAAGAATTAGCCTCAGAAACAGTGGTTTTGAACATGCTGCCAATAGCTCGCCTGGGAAACATCCAGAGAAGTCCAAGATAGTGTTTTTTTAGACTGGCTGCCACGAGCTGAAACGAATGCAGCCAAGAGCGAGCGTCTGTGACTTACGGTTCAAGAGTTATTCACAGAAACATGGTTCTGTACTTTGCTGCCAGCCGCGAAAGCGAAAGTAACCAAGATCGAGCGTCTAGGATTTACTTGTGAATAGCTCGCCTGGGAAACTTTCAGATAAGTCAAAGACAGTGCTTCTATGCTAATTGCCAGGCGCTGAGACGAATGCCGCCAAGATCAAGCGTCTAAGACTTACGGTTCAAGAATTAGCCTCAGAAACAGTGGGAAACAGTGCTTCTATACTAATTGCCAGGCGCTGAGACGAATGCCGCCAAGATCGAGCGTCTATGACTTACGGTTCAAGAATTAGCCTCAGAAACAGTGGTTTTGAACCGGCTGCCAATAGCTCGCCTGGGAAACATCCAGAGAAGTCCAAGATAGTGTTTTTTTAGACTGGCTGCCACGAGCTGAAACGAATGCAGCCAAGAGCGAGCGTCTGTGACTTACGGTTCAAGAGTTATTCACAGAAACATGGTTCTGAACTTTGCTGCCAGCCGCGAAAGCGAAAGTAACCAAGATCGAGCGTCTAGGATTTACTTGTCAATAGCTCGCATGGGAAACATCCAGAGAAGTCAAAGACAGTGCTTCTATACTAATTGCCAGGCGCTGAGACGAATGCCGCCAAGATCGAGCGTCTATGACTTACGGTTCAAGAATTAGCCTCAGAAACAGTGGGAAACAGTGCTTCTATACTAATTGCCAGGCGCTGAGACGAATGCCGCCAAGATCGAGCGTCTATGACTTACGGTTCAAGAATTAGCCTCAGAAACAGTGGTTCTGAACATGCTGCCAATAGCTCGCCTGGGAAACATCCAGAGAAGTCCAAGATAGTGTTTTTTTAGACTGGCTGCCACGAGCTGAAACGAATGCAGCCAAGAGCGAGCGTCTGTGACTTACGGTTCAAGAGTTATTCACAGAAACATGGTTCTGTACTTTGCTGCCAGCCGCGAAAGCGAAAGTTTCCCAATCGAGCGTCTAGGATTTACTTGTGAATAGCTCGCCTGGGAAACATCCAGAGAAGTCAAAGACAGTGCTTCTATACTAATTGCCAGGCGCTGAGACGAATGCCGCCAAGATCAAGCGTCTAAGACTTACGGTTCAAGAATTAGCCTCAGAAACAGTGGGAAACAGTGCTTCTATACTAATTGCCAGGCGCTGAGACGAATGCCGCCAAGATCGAGCGTCTATGACTTACGGTTCAAGAATTAGCCTCAGAAACAGTGGTTTTGAACATGCTGCCAATAGCTCGCCTGGGAAACATACAGAGAAGTCCAAGATAGTGTTTTTTTTAGACTGGCTGCCACGAGCTGAAACGAATGCAGCCAAGAGCGAGCGTCTGTGACTTACGGTTCAAGAGTTATTCACAGAAACATGGTTCTGAACTTTGCTGCCAGCCGCGAAAGCGAAAGTAACCAGATCGAGCGTCTAGGATTTACTTGTCAATAGCTCGCCTGGGAAACATCCAGAGAAGTCAAAGACAGTGCTTCTATACTAATTGCCAGGCGCTGAGACGAATGCCGCCAAGATCGAGCGTCTATGACTTACGGTTCAAGAATTAGCCTCAGAAACAGTGGTTCTGAACATGCTGCCAATAGCTCGCCTGGGAAACATCCAGAGAAGTCCAAGATAGTGTTTTTTTAGACTGGCTGCCACGAGCTGAAACGAATGCAGCCAAGAGCGATCGTCTGTGACTTACGGTTCAAGAGTTATTCACAGAAACATGGTTCTAAACTTTGCTGCCAGCCGCGAAAGCGAAAGTAACCAAGATCGAGCGTCTAGGATTTACTTGTCAATAGCTCGCCTGGGAAACTTTCAGATAAGTCAAAGACAGTGCTTCTATGCTAATTGCCAGGCGCTGAGACGAATGCCGCCAAGATCAAGCGTCTAAGACTTACAGTTCAAGAATTAGCCTCAGAAACAGTGGGAAACAGTGCTTCTATACTAATTGCCAGGCGCTGAGACGAATACCGCCAAGATCGAGCGTCTATGACTTACGGTTCAAGAATTAGCCTCAGAAACAGTGGTTTTGAACATGCTGCCAATAGCTCGCCTGGGAAACATCCAGAGAAGTCCAAGATAGTGTTTTTTTAGACTGGCTGCCACGAGCTGAAACGAATGCAGCCAAGAGCGAGCGTCTGTGACTTACGGTTCAAGAGTTATTCACAGAAACATGGTTCTGTACTTTGCTGCCAGCCGCGAAAGCGAAAGTAACCAAGATCGAGCGTCTAGGATTTACTTGTGAATAGCTCGCCTGGGAAACTTTCAGATAAGTCAAAGACAGTGCTTCTATGCTAATTGCCAGGCGCTGAGACGAATGCCGCCAAGATCAAGCGTCTAAGACTTACGGTTCAAGAATTAGCCTCAGAAACAGTGGGAAACAGTGCTTCTATACTAATTGCCAGGCGCTGAGACGAATGCCGCCAAGATCGAGCTTCTATGACTTACGGTTCAAGAATTAGCCTCAGAAACAGTGGTTTTGAACCGGCTGCCAATAGCTCGCCTGGGAAACATCCAGAGAAGTCCAAGATAGTGTTTTTTTAGACTGGCTGCCACGAGCTGAAACGAATGCAGCCAAGAGCGAGCGTCTGTGACTTACGGTTCAAGAGTTATTCACAGAAACATGGTTCTGAACTTTGCTGCCAGCCGCGAAAGCGAAAGTAACCAAGATCGAGCGTCTAGGATTTACTTGTCAATAGGTCGCATGGGAAACATCCAGAGAAGTCAAAGACAGTGCTTCTATACTAATTGCCAGGCGCTGAGACGAATGCCGCCAAGATCGAGCGTCTATGACTTACGGTTCAAGAATTAGCCTCAGAAACAGTGGGAAACAGTGCTTCTATACTAATTGCCAGGCGCTGAGACGAATGCCGCCAAGATCGAGCGTCTATGACTTACGGTTCAAGAATTAGCCTCAGAAACAGTGGTTTTGAACATGCTGCCAATAGCTCGCCTGGGAAACATCCAGAGAAGTCCAAGATAGTGTTTTTTTAGACTGGCTGCCACGAGCTGAAACGAATGCAGCCAAGAGCGAGCGTCTGTGACTTACGGTTCAAGAGTTATTCACAGAAACATGGTTCTGTACTTTGCTGCCAGCCGCGAAAGCGAAAGTAACCAAGATCGAGCGTCTAGGATTTACTTGTGAATAGCTCGCCTGGGAAACTTTCAGATAAGTCAAAGACAGTGCTTCTATGCTAATTGCCAGGCGCTGAGACGAATGCCGCCAAGATCAAGCGTCTAAGACTTACGGTTCAAGAATTAGCCTCAGAAACAGTGGGAAACAGTGCTTCTATACTAATTGCCAGGCGCTGAGACGAATGCCGCCAAGATCGAGCGTCTATGACTTACGGTTCAAGAATTAGCCTCAGAAACAGTGGTTTTGAACCGGCTGCCAATAGCTCGCCTGGGAAACATCCAGAGAAGTCCAAGATAGTGTTTTTTTAGACTGGCTGCCACGAGCTGAAACGAATGCAGCCAAGAGCGAGCGTCTGTGACTTACGGTTCAAGAGTTATTCACAGAAACATGGTTCTGAACTTTGCTGCCAGCCGCGAAAGCGAAAGTAACCAAGATCGAGCGTCTAGGATTTACTTGTCAATAGCTCGCATGGGAAACATCCAGAGAAGTCAAAGACAGTGCTTCTATACTAATTGCCAGGCGCTGAGACGAATGCCGCCAAGATCGAGCGTCTATGACTTACGGTTCAAGAATTAGCCTCAGAAACAGTGGGAAACAGTGCTTCTATACTAATTGCCAGGCGCTGAGACGAATGCCGCCAAGATCGAGCGTCTATGACTTACGGTTCAAGAATTAGCCTCAGAAACAGTGGTTCTGAACATGCTGCCAATAGCTCGCCTGGGAAACATCCAGAGAAGTCCAAGATAGTGTTTTTTTTAGACTGGCTGCCACGAGCTGAAACGAATGCAGCCAAGAGCGAGCGTCTGTGACTTACGGTTCAAGAGTTATTCACAGAAACATGGTTCTGAACTTTGCTGCCAGCCGCGAAAGCGAAAGTAACCAAGATCGAGCGTCTAGGATTTACTTGTGAATAGCTCGCCTGGAAAACATCCAGAGAAGTCCAAGATAGTGTTTTTTTAGACTGGCTGCCACGAGCTGAAACGAATGCAGCCAAGAGCGAGCGTCTGTGACTTACGGTTCAAGAGTTATTCACAGAAACATGGTTCTGAACTTTGCTGCCAGCCGCGAAAGCGAAAGTAACCAAGATCGAGCGTCTAGGATTTACTTGTGAATAGCTCGCCTGGAAAACATCCAGAGAAGTCCAAGATAGTGTTTTTTTAGACTGGCTGCCACGAGCTGAAACGAATGCAGCCAAGAGCGAGCGTCTGTGACTTACGGTTCAAGAGTTATTCACAGAAACATGGTTCTGAACTTTGTTGCCAGCCGCGAAAGCGAAAGTAACCAAGATCGAGCGTCTAGGATTTACTTGTGAATAGCTCGCCTGGGAAACATCCAGAGAAGTCAAAGACAGTGCTTCTATACTAATTGCCAGGCGCTGAGACGAATGCCGCCAAGATCAAGCGTCTAAGACTTACGGTTCAAGAATTAGCCTCAGAAACAGTGGGAAACAGTGCTTCTATACTAATTGCCAGGCGCTGAGACGAATGCCGCCAAGATCGAGCGTCTATGACTTACGGTTCAATAATTAGCCTCAGAAACAGTGGTTCTGAACATGCTGCCAATAGCTCGCCTGGGAAACATCCAGAGAAGTCCAAGATAGTGTTTTTTTTAGACTGGCTGCCACGAGCTGAAACGAATGCAGCCAAGAGCGAGCGTCTGTGACTTACGGTTCAAGAGTTATTCACAGAAACATGGTTCTGAACTTTGTTGCCAGCCGCGAAAGCGAAAGTAACCAAGATCGAGCGTCTAGGATTTACTTGTGAATAGCTCGCCTGGGAAACTTTCAGATAAGTCAAAGACAGTGCTTCTATACTAATTGCCAGGCGCTGAGACGAATGCCGCCAAGATCAAGCGTCTAAGACTTACGGTTCTAGAATTAGCCTCAGAAACAGTGGGAAACAGTGCTTCTATACTAATTGCCAGGCGCTGAGACGAATGCCGCCAAGATCGAGCGTCTATGACTTACGGTTCAAGAATTAGCCTCAGAAACAGTGGTTTTGAACATGCTGCCAATAGCTCGCCTGGGAAACATCCAGAGAAGTCCAAGATAGTGTTTTTTTAGACTGGCTGCCACGAGCTGAAACGAATGCAGCCAAGAGCGAGCGTCTGTGACTTACGGTTCAAGAGTTATTCACAGAAACATGGTTCTGAACTTTGTTGCCAGCCGCGAAAGCGAAAGTAACCAAGATCGAGCGTCTAGGATTTACTTGTGAATAGCTCGCCTGGGAAACATCCAGAGAAGTCAAAGACAGTGCTTCTATACTAATTGCCAGGCGCTGAGACGAATGCCGCCAAGATCAAGCGTCTAAGACTTACGGTTCAAGAATTAGCCTCAGAAACAGTGGGAAACAGTGCTTCTATACTAATTGCCAGGCGCTGAGACGAATGCCGCCAAGATCGAGCGTCTATGACTTACGGTTCAATAATTAGCCTCAGAAACAGTGGTTCTGAACATGCTGCCAATAGCTCGCCTGGGAAACATCCAGAGAAGTCCAAGATAGTGTTTTTTTTAGACTGGCTGCCACGAGCTGAAACGAATGCAGCCAAGAGCGAGCGTCTGTGACTTACGGTTCAAGAGTTATTCACAGAAACATGGTTCTGAACTTTGTTGCCAGCCGCGAAAGCGAAAGTAACCAAGATCGAGCGTCTAGGATTTACTTGTGAATAGCTCGCCTGGGAAACTTTCAGATAAGTCAAAGACAGTGCTTCTATACTAATTGCCAGGCGCTGAGACGAATGCCGCCAAGATCAAGCGTCTAAGACTTACGGTTCTAGAATTAGCCTCAGAAACAGTGGGAAACAGTGCTTCTATACTAATTGCCAGGCGCTGAGACGAATGCCGCCAAGATCGAGCGTCTATGACTTACGGTTCAAGAATTAGCCTCAGAAACAGTGGTTTTGAACATGCTGCCAATAGCTCGCCTGGGAAACATCCAGAGAAGTCCAAGATAGTGTTTTTTTAGACTGGCTGCCACGAGCTAAAACGAATGCAGCCAAGAGCGAGCGTCTGTGACTTACGGTTCAAGAGTTATTCACAGAAACATGGTTCTGAACTTTGTTGCCAGCCGCGAAAGCGAAAGTAACCAAGATCGAGCGTCTAGGATTTACTTGTGAATAGCTCGCCTGGGAAACATCCAGAGAAGTCAAAGACAGTGCTTCTATACTAATTGCCAGGCGCTGAGACGAATGCCGCCAAGATCAAGCGTCTAAGACTTACGGTTCAAGAATTAGCCTCAGAAACAGTGGGAAACAGTGCTTCTATACTAATTGCCATGCGCTGAGACGAATGCCGCCAAGATCGAGTGTCTATGACTTACGGTTCAAGAATTAGCCTCAGAAACAGTTGTTCTGAACATGCTGCCAATAGCTCGCCTGGGAAACATCCAGAGAAGTCCAAGATAGTGTTTTTTAGACTGGCTGCCACGAGCTGAAACGAATGCAGCCAAGAGCGAGCGTCTGTCACTTACGGTTCAAGAGTTATTCACAGAAACATGGTTCTGAACTTTGCTGCCAGCCGCGAAAGCGAAAGTAACCAAGATCGAGCGTCTAGGATTTACTTGTCAATAGCTCGCCTGGGAAACTTTCAGATAAGTCAAAGACAGTGCTTCTATGCTAATTGCCAGGCGCTGAGACGAATGCCGCCAAGATCAAGCGTCTAAGACTTACGGTTCAAGAATTAGCCTCAGAAACAGTGGGAAACAGTGCTTCTATACTAATTGCCAGGCGCTGAGACGAATGCCGCCAAGATCGAGCGTCTATGACTTACGGTTCAAGAATTAGCCTCAGAAACAGTGGTTTTGAACCGGCTGCCAATAGCTCGCCTGGGAAACATCCAGAGAAGTCCAAGATAGTGTTTTTTTAGACTGGCTGCCACGAGCTGAAACGAATGCAGCCAAGAGCGAGCGTCTGTGACTTACGGTTCAAGAGTTATTCACAGAAACATGGTTCTGAACTTTGCTGCCAGCCGCGAAAGCGAAAGTAACCAAGATCGAGCGTCTAGGATTTACTTGTCAATAGCTCGCATGGGAAACATCCAGAGAAGTCAAAGACAGTGCTTCTATACTAATTGCCAGGCGCTGAGACGAATGCCGCCAAGATCGAGCGTCTATGACTTACGGTTCAAGAATTAGCCTCAGAAACAGTGGGAAACAGTGCTTCTATACTAATTGCCAGGCGCTGAGACGAATGCCGCCAAGATCGAGCGTCTATGACTTACGGTTCAAGAATTAGCCTCAGAAACAGTGGTTCTGAACATGCTGCCAATAGCTCGCCTGGGAAACATCCAGAGAAGTCCAAGATAGTGTTTTTTTAGACTGGCTGCCACGAGCTGAAACGAATGCAGCCAAGAGCGAGCGTCTGTGACTTACGGTTCAAGAGTTATTCACAGAAACATGGTTCTGAACTTTGCTGCCAGCCGCGAAAGCGAAAGTAACCAAGATCGAGCGTCTAGGATTTACTTGTGAATAGCTCGCCTGGAAAACATCCAGAGAAGTCCAAGATAGTGTTTTTTTAGACTGGCTGCCACGAGCTGAAACGAATGCAGCCAAGAGCGAGCGTCTGTGACTTACGGTTCAAGAGTTATTCACAGAAACATGGTTCTGAACTTTGCTGCCAGCCGCGAAAGCGAAAGTAACCAAGATCGAGCGTCTAGGATTTACTTGTGAATAGCTCGCCTGGAAAACATCCAGAGAAGTCCAAGATAGTGTTTTTTTAGACTGGCTGCCACGAGCTGAAACGAATGCAGCCAAGAGCGAGCGTCTGTGACTTACGGTTCAAGAGTTATTCACAGAAACATGGTTCTGAACTTTGTTGCCAGCCGCGAAAGCGAAAGTAACCAAGATCGAGCGTCTAGGATTTACTTGTGAATAGCTCGCCTGGGAAACATCCAGAGAAGTCAAAGACAGTGCTTCTATACTAATTGCCAGGCGCTGAGACGAATGCCGCCAAGATCAAGCGTCTAAGACTTACGGTTCAAGAATTAGCCTCAGAAACAGTGGGAAACAGTGCTTCTATACTAATTGCCAGGCGCTGAGACGAATGCCGCCAAGATCGAGCGTCTATGACTTACGGTTCAATAATTAGCCTCAGAAACAGTGGTTCTGAACATGCTGCCAATAGCTCGCCTGGGAAACATCCAGAGAAGTCCAAGATAGTGTTTTTTTTAGACTGGCTGCCACGAGCTGAAACGAATGCAGCCAAGAGCGAGCGTCTGTGACTTACGGTTCAAGAGTTATTCACAGAAACATGGTTCTGAACTTTGTTGCCAGCCGCGAAAGCGAAAGTAACCAAGATCGAGCGTCTAGGATTTACTTGTGAATAGCTCGCCTGGGAAACTTTCAGATAAGTCAAAGACAGTGCTTCTATACTAATTGCCAGGCGCTGAGACGAATGCCGCCAAGATCAAGCGTCTAAGACTTACGGTTCTAGAATTAGCCTCAGAAACAGTGGGAAACAGTGCTTCTATACTAATTGCCAGGCGCTGAGACGAATGCCGCCAAGATCGAGCGTCTATGACTTACGGTTCAAGAATTAGCCTCAGAAACAGTGGTTTTGAACATGCTGCCAATAGCTCGCCTGGGAAACATCCAGAGAAGTCCAAGATAGTGTTTTTTTAGACTGGCTGCCACGAGCTAAAACGAATGCAGCCAAGAGCGAGCGTCTGTGACTTACGGTTCAAGAGTTATTCACAGAAACATGGTTCTGAACTTTGTTGCCAGCCGCGAAAGCGAAAGTAACCAAGATCGAGCGTCTAGGATTTACTTGTGAATAGCTCGCCTGGGAAACATCCAGAGAAGTCAAAGACAGTGCTTCTATACTAATTGCCAGGCGCTGAGACGAATGCCGCCAAGATCAAGCGTCTAAGACTTACGGTTCAAGAATTAGCCTCAGAAACAGTGGGAAACAGTGCTTCTATACTAATTGCCATGCGCTGAGACGAATGCCGCCAAGATCGAGTGTCTATGACTTACGGTTCAAGAATTAGCCTCAGAAACAGTTGTTCTGAACATGCTGCCAATAGCTCGCCTGGGAAACATCCAGAGAAGTCCAAGATAGTGTTTTTTAGACTGGCTGCCACGAGCTGAAACGAATGCAGCCAAGAGCGAGCGTCTGTCACTTACGGTTCAAGAGTTATTCACAGAAACATGGTTCTGAACTTTGCTGCCAGCCGCGAAAGCGAAAGTAACCAAGATCGAGCGTCTAGGATTTACTTGTCAATAGCTCGCCTGGGAAACATCCAGAGAAGTCAAAGACAGTGCTTCTATACTAATTGCCAGGCGCTGAGACGAATGCCGCCAAGATCGAGCGTCTATGACTTACGGTTCAAGAATTAGCCTCAGAAACAGTGGGAAACAGTGCTTCTATACTAATTGCCATGCGCTGAGACGAATGCCGCCAAGATCGAGCGTCTATGACTTACGGTTCAAGAATTAGCCTCAGAAACAGTGGTTCTGAACATGCTGCCAATAGCTCGCCTGGGAAACATCCAGAGAAGTCCAAGATAGTGTTTTTTTAGACTGGCTGCCACGAGCTGAAACGCATGCAGCCAAGAGCGAGCGTCTGTGACTTACGGTTCAAAAGTTATTCACATATACATGGTTCTGAACTTTGCTGCCAGCCGCGAAAGCGAAAGCAACCAAGATCGAGCGTCTAGGATTTACTTGTGAATAGCTCGCCTGGAAAACATCCAGAGAAGTCAAAAACAGTGCAGCTATACTAATTGCCAGGCGCTGAGACGAATGCCGCCAAGATCAAGCGTCTAAGACTTACGGTTCAAGAATTAGCCTCAGAAACAGTGGGAAACAGTGCTTCTATACTAATTGCCAGGCGCTGAGACGAATGCCGCCAAGATCGAGCGTCTATGACTTACGGTTCAAGAATTAGCCTCAGAAACAGTGGTTTTGAACATGCTGCCAATAGCTCGCCTGGGAAACATACAGAGAAGTCCAAGATAGTGTTTTTTTTAGACTGGCTGCCACGAGCTGAAACGAATGCAGCCAAGAGCGAGCGTCTGTGACTTACGGTTCAAGAGTTATTCACAGAAACATGGTTCTGAACTTTGCTGCCAGCCGCGAAAGCGAAAGTAACCAAGATCGAGCGTCTAGGATTTACTTGTCAATAGCTCGCCTGGGAAACATCCAGAGAAGTCAAAGACAGTGCTTCTATACTAATTGCCAGGCGCTGAGACGAATGCCGCCAAGATCGAGCGTCTATGACTTACGGTTCAAGAATTAGCCTCAGAAACAGTGGTTCTGAACATGCTGCCAATAGCTCGCCTGGGAAACATCCAGAGAAGTCCAAGATAGTGTTTTTTTTAAACTGGCTGCCACGAGCTGAAACGAATGCAGCCAAGAGCGAGCGTCTGTGACTTACGGTTCAAGAGTGATTCACAGAAACATGGTTCTGAACTTTGCTGCCAGCCGCGAAAGCGAAAATAACCAAGATCGAGCGTCTAGGATTTACTTGTCAATAGCTCGCCTGGGAAACATCCAGTGAAGTCAAGGACAGTGCTTCTATACTAATTGCCAGGCGCTGAGACGAATGCCGCCAAGATCGAGAGTCTATGACTTACGGTTCAAGAATTAGCCTCAGAAACAGTGGGAAACAGTGCTTCTATACTAATTTCCAGGTGCTGAGACGAATACCGCCAAGATCGAGCGTCTATGACTTACGGTTCAAGAATTAGCCTCAGAAACAGTGGTTCTAAACATGCTGCCAATAGCTCGCCTGGGAAACATCCAGAGAAGTCCAAGATAGTGTTTTTTAGACTGACTGCCACGAGCTGAAACGAATGCAGCCAAGAGCGAGCGTCTGTCACTTACGGTTCAAGAGTTATTCACAGAAACATGGTTCTGAACTTTGCTGCCAGCCGCGAAAGCGAAAATAACCAAGATCGAGCGTCTAGGATTTACTTGTCAATAGCTCGCCTGGGAAACATCCAGAGAAGTCAAAGACAGTGCTTCTATACTAATTGCCAGGCGCTGAGACGAATGCCGCCAAGATCGAGCGTCTATGACTTACGGTTCAAGAATTAGCCTCAGAAACAGTGGGAAACAGTGCTTCTATACTAATTGCCAGGCGCTGAGACGAATGCCGCCAAGATCGAGCGTCTATGACTTACGGTTCAAGAATTAGCCTCAGAAACAGTGGTTCTGAACATGCTGCCAATAGCTCGCCTGGGAAACATCCAGAGAAGTCCAAGATAGTGTTTTTTTAGACTGGCTGCCACGAGCTGAAACGAATGCAGCCAAGAGCGAGCGTCTGTGACTTACGGTTCAAGAGTTATTCACAGAAACATGGTTCTAAACTTTGCTGCCAGCCGCGAAAGCGAAAGTAACCAAGATCGAGCGTCTAGGATTTACTTGTCAATAGCTCGCCTGGGAAACTTTCAGATAAGTCAAAGACAGTGCTTCTATGCTAATTGCCAGGCGCTGAGACGAATGCCGCCAAGATCAAGCGTCTAAGACTTACGGTTCAAGAATTAGCCTCAGAAACAGTGGGAAACAGTGCTTCTATACTAATTGCCAGGCGCTGAGACGAATGCCGCCAAGATCGAGCGTCTATGACTTACGGTTCAAGAATTAGCCTCAGAAACAGTGGTTTTGAACATGCTGCCAATAGCTCGCCTGGGAAACATCCAGAGAAGTCCAAGATAGTGTTTTTTTAGACTGGCTGCCACGAGCTGAAACGAATGCAGCCAAGAGCGAGCGTCTGTGACTTACGGTTCAAGAGTTATTCACAGAAACATGGTTCTGTACTTTGCTGCCAGCCGCGAAAGCGAAAGTAACCAAGATCGAGCGTCTAGGATTTACTTGTGAATAGCTCGCCTGGGAAACTTTCAGATAAGTCAAAGACAGTGCTTCTATGCTAATTGCCAGGCGCTGAGACGAATGCCGCCAAGATCAAGCGTCTAAGACTTACGGTTCAAGAATTAGCCTCAGAAACAGTGGGAAACAGTGCTTCTATACTAATTGCCAGGCGCTGAGACGAATGCCGCCAAGATCGAGCTTCTATGACTTACGGTTCAAGAATTAGCCTCAGAAACAGTGGTTTTGAACCGGCTGCCAATAGCTCGCCTGGGAAACATCCAGAGAAGTCCAAGATAGTGTTTTTTTAGACTGGCTGCCACGAGCTGAAACGAATGCAGCCAAGAGCGAGCGTCTGTGACTTACGGTTCAAGAGTTATTCACAGAAACATGGTTCTGAACTTTGCTGCCAGCCGCGAAAGCGAAAGTAACCAAGATCGAGCGTCTAGGATTTACTTGTCAATAGGTCGCATGGGAAACATCCAGAGAAGTCAAAGACAGTGCTTCTATACTAATTGCCAGGCGCTGAGACGAATGCCGCCAAGATCGAGCGTCTATGACTTACGGTTCAAGAATTAGCCTCAGAAACAGTGGGAAACAGTGCTTCTATACTAATTGCCAGGCGCTGAGACGAATGCCGCCAAGATCGAGCGTCTATGACTTACGGTTCAAGAATTAGCCTCAGAAACAGTGGTTCTGAACATGCTGCCAATAGCTCGCCTGGGAAACATCCAGAGAAGTCCAAGATAGTGTTTTTTTAGACTGGCTGCCACGAGCTGAAACGAATGCAGCCAAGAGCGAGCGTCTGTGACTTACGGTTCAAGAGTTATTCACAGAAACATGGTTCTAAACTTTGCTGCCAGCCGCGAAAGCGAAAGTAACCAAGATCGAGCGTCTAGGATTTACTTGTCAATAGCTCGCCTGGGAAACTTTCAGATAAGTCAAAGACAGTGCTTCTATGCTAATTGCCAGGCGCTGAGACGAATGCCGCCAAGATCAAGCGTCTAAGACTTACGGTTCAAGAATTAGCCTCAGAAACAGTGGGAAACAGTGCTTCTATACTAATTGCCAGGCGCTGAGACGAATGCCGCCAAGATCGAGCGTCTATGACTTACGGTTCAAGAATTAGCCTCAGAAACAGTGGTTTTGAACATGCTGCCAATAGCTCGCCTGGGAAACATCCAGAGAAGTCCAAGATAGTGTTTTTTTAGACTGGCTGCCACGAGCTGAAACGAATGCAGCCAAGAGCGAGCGTCTGTGACTTACGGTTCAAGAGTTATTCACAGAAACATGGTTCTGTACTTTGCTGCCAGCCGCGAAAGCGAAAGTAACCAAGATCGAGCGTCTAGGATTTACTTGTGAATAGCTCGCCTGGGAAACTTTCAGATAAGTCAAAGACAGTGCTTCTATGCTAATTGCCAGGCGCTGAGACGAATGCCGCCAAGATCAAGCGTCTAAGACTTACGGTTCAAGAATTAGCCTCAGAAACAGTGGGAAACAGTGCTTCTATACTAATTGCCAGGCGCTGAGACGAATGCCGCCAAGATCGAGCTTCTATGACTTACGGTTCAAGAATTAGCCTCAGAAACAGTGGTTTTGAACCGGCTGCCAATAGCTCGCCTGGGAAACATCCAGAGAAGTCCAAGATAGTGTTTTTTTAGACTGGCTGCCACGAGCTGAAACGAATGCAGCCAAGAGCGAGCGTCTGTGACTTACGGTTCAAGAGTTATTCACAGAAACATGGTTCTGAACTTTGCTGCCAGCCGCGAAAGCGAAAGTAACCAAGATCGAGCGTCTAGGATTTACTTGTCAATAGGTCGCATGGGAAACATCCAGAGAAGTCAAAGACAGTGCTTCTATACTAATTGCCAGGCGCTGAGACGAATGCCGCCAAGATCGAGCGTCTATGACTTACGGTTCAAGAATTAGCCTCAGAAACAGTGGGAAACAGTGCTTCTATACTAATTGCCAGGCGCTGAGACGAATGCCGCCAAGATCGAGCGTCTATGACTTACGGTTCAAGAATTAGCCTCAGAAACAGTGGTTCTGAACATGCTGCCAATAGCTCGCCTGGGAAACATCCAGAGAAGTCCAAGATAGTGTTTTTTTAGACTGGCTGCCACGAGCTGAAACGAATGCAGCCAAGAGCGAGCGTCTGTGACTTACGGTTCAAGAGTTATTCACAGAAACATGGTTCTAAACTTTGCTGCCAGCCGCGAAAGCGAAAGTAACCAAGATCGAGCGTCTAGGATTTACTTGTCAATAGCTCGCCTGGGAAACTTTCAGATAAGTCAAAGACAGTGCTTCTATGCTAATTGCCAGGCGCTGAGACGAATGCCGCCAAGATCAAGCGTCTAAGACTTACGGTTCAAGAATTAGCCTCAGAAACAGTGGGAAACAGTGCTTCTATACTAATTGCCAGGCGCTGAGACGAATGCCGCCAAGATCGAGCGTCTATGACTTACGGTTCAAGAATTAGCCTCAGAAACAGTGGTTCTGAACATGCTGCCAATAGCTCGCCTGGGAAACATCCAGAGAAGTCCAAGATAGTGTTTTTTTAGACTGGCTGCCACGAGCTGAAACGAATGCAGCCAAGAGCGAGCGTCTGTGACTTACGGTTCAAGAGTTATTCACAGAAACATGGTTCTGAACTTTGCTGCCAGCCGCGAAAGCGAAAGTAACCAAGATCGAGCGTCTAGGATTTACTTGTCAATAGGTCGCATGGGAAACATCCAGAGAAGTCAAAGACAGTGCTTCTATACTAATTGCCAGGCGCTGAGACGAATGCCGCCAAGATCGAGCGTCTATGACTTACGGTTCAAGAATTAGCCTCAGAAACAGTGGGAAACAGTGCTTCTATACTAATTGCCAGGCGCTGAGACGAATGCCGCCAAGATCGAGCGTCTATGACTTACGGTTCAAGAATTAGCCTCAGAAACAGTGGTTCTGAACATGCTGCCAATAGCTCGCCTGGGAAACATCCAGAGAAGTCCAAGATAGTGTTTTTTTAGACTGGCTGCCACGAGCTGAAACGAATGCAGCCAAGAGCGAGCGTCTGTGACTTACGGTTCAAGAGTTATTCACAGAAACATGGTTCTAAACTTTGCTGCCAGCCGCGAAAGCGAAAGTAACCAAGATCGAGCGTCTAGGATTTACTTGTCAATAGCTCGCCTGGGAAACTTTCAGATAAGTCAAAGACAGTGCTTCTATGCTAATTGCCAGGCGCTGAGACGAATGCCGCCAAGATCAAGCGTCTAAGACTTACGGTTCAAGAATTAGCCTCAGAAACAGTGGGAAACAGTGCTTCTATACTAATTGCCAGGCGCTGAGACGAATGCCGCCAAGATCGAGCGTCTATGACTTACGGTTCAAGAATTAGCCTCAGAAACAGTGGTTCTGAACATGCTGCCAATAGCTCGCCTGGGAAACATCCAGAGAAGTCCAAGATAGTGTTTTTTTTAAACTGGCTGCCACGAGCTGAAACGAATGCAGCCAAGAGCGAGCGTCTGTGACTTACGGTTCAAGAGTGATTCACAGAAACATGGTTCTGAACTTTGCTGCCAGCCGCGAAAGCGAAAATAACCAAGATCGAGCGTCTAGGATTTACTTGTCAATAGCTCGCCTGGGAAACATCCAGTGAAGTCAAGGACAGTGCTTCTATACTAATTGCCAGGCGCTGAGACGAATGCCGCCAAGATCGAGAGTCTATGACTTACGGTTCAAGAATTAGCCTCAGAAACAGTGGGAAACAGTGCTTCTATACTAATTTCCAGGTGCTGAGACGAATACCGCCAAGATCGAGCGTCTATGACTTACGGTTCAAGAATTAGCCTCAGAAACAGTGGTTCTAAACATGCTGCCAATAGCTCGCCTGGGAAACATCCAGAGAAGTCCAAGATAGTGTTTTTTAGACTGACTGCCACGAGCTGAAACGAATGCAGCCAAGAGCGAGCGTCTGTCACTTACGGTTCAAGAGTTATTCACAGAAACATGGTTCTGAACTTTGCTGCCAGCCGCGAAAGCGAAAATAACCAAGATCGAGCGTCTAGGATTTACTTGTCAATAGCTCGCCTGGGAAACATCCAGAGAAGTCAAAGACAGTGCTTCTATACTAATTGCCAGGCGCTGAGACGAATGCCGCCAAGATCGAGCGTCTATGACTTACGGTTCAAGAATTAGCCTCAGAAACAGTGGGAAACAGTGCTTCTATACTAATTGCCAGGCGCTGAGACGAATGCCGCCAAGATCGAGCGTCTATGACTTACGGTTCAAGAATTAGCCTCAGAAACAGTGGTTCTGAACATGCTGCCAATAGCTCGCCTGGGAAACATCCAGAGAAGTCCAAGATAGTGTTTTTTTAGACTGGCTGCCACGAGCTGAAACGAATGCAGCCAAGAGCGAGCGTCTGTGACTTACGGTTCAAGAGTTATTCACAGAAACATGGTTCTAAACTTTGCTGCCAGCCGCGAAAGCGAAAGTAACCAAGATCGAGCGTCTAGGATTTACTTGTCAATAGCTCGCCTGGGAAACTTTCAGATAAGTCAAAGACAGTGCTTCTATGCTAATTGCCAGGCGCTGAGACGAATGCCGCCAAGATCAAGCGTCTAAGACTTACGGTTCAAGAATTAGCCTCAGAAACAGTGGGAAACAGTGCTTCTATACTAATTGCCAGGCGCTGAGACGAATGCCGCCAAGATCGAGCGTCTATGACTTACGGTTCAAGAATTAGCCTCAGAAACAGTGGTTTTGAACATGCTGCCAATAGCTCGCCTGGGAAACATCCAGAGAAGTCCAAGATAGTGTTTTTTTAGACTGGCTGCCACGAGCTGAAACGAATGCAGCCAAGAGCGAGCGTCTGTGACTTACGGTTCAAGAGTTATTCACAGAAACATGGTTCTGTACTTTGCTGCCAGCCGCGAAAGCGAAAGTAACCAAGATCGAGCGTCTAGGATTTACTTGTGAATAGCTCGCCTGGGAAACTTTCAGATAAGTCAAAGACAGTGCTTCTATGCTAATTGCCAGGCGCTGAGACGAATGCCGCCAAGATCAAGCGTCTAAGACTTACGGTTCAAGAATTAGCCTCAGAAACAGTGGGAAACAGTGCTTCTATACTAATTGCCAGGCGCTGAGACGAATGCCGCCAAGATCGAGCTTCTATGACTTACGGTTCAAGAATTAGCCTCAGAAACAGTGGTTTTGAACCGGCTGCCAATAGCTCGCCTGGGAAACATCCAGAGAAGTCCAAGATAGTGTTTTTTTAGACTGGCTGCCACGAGCTGAAACGAATGCAGCCAAGAGCGAGCGTCTGTGACTTACGGTTCAAGAGTTATTCACAGAAACATGGTTCTGAACTTTGCTGCCAGCCGCGAAAGCGAAAGTAACCAAGATCGAGCGTCTAGGATTTACTTGTCAATAGGTCGCATGGGAAACATCCAGAGAAGTCAAAGACAGTGCTTCTATACTAATTGCCAGGCGCTGAGACGAATGCCGCCAAGATCGAGCGTCTATGACTTACGGTTCAAGAATTAGCCTCAGAAACAGTGGGAAACAGTGCTTCTATACTAATTGCCAGGCGCTGAGACGAATGCCGCCAAGATCGAGCGTCTATGACTTACGGTTCAAGAATTAGCCTCAGAAACAGTGGTTCTGAACATGCTGCCAATAGCTCGCCTGGGAAACATCCAGAGAAGTCCAAGATAGTGTTTTTTTAGACTGGCTGCCACGAGCTGAAACGCATGCAGCCAAGAGCGAGCGTCTGTGACTTACGGTTCAAGAGTTATTCACAGAAACATGGTTCTGAACTTTGCTGCCAGCCGCGAAAGCGAAAGTAACCAAGATCGAGCGTCTAGGATTTACTTGTGAATAGCTCGCCTGGGAAACTTTCAGATAAGTCAAAGACAGTGCTTCTATACTAATTGCCAGGCGCTGAGACGAATGCCGCCAAGATCAAGCGTCTAAGACTTACGGTTCAAGAATTAGCCTCAGAAACAGTGGGAAACAGTGCTTCTATACTAATTGCCAGGCGCTGAGACGAATGCCGCCAAGATCGAGCGTCTATGACTTACGGTTCAAGAATTAGCCTCAGAAACAGTGGTTCTGAACATGCTGCCAATAGCTCGCCTGGGAAACATCCAGAGAAGTCCAAGATAGTGTTTTTTTAGACTGGCTGCCACGAGCTGAAACGAATGCAGCCAAGAGCGAGCGTCTGTGACTTACGGTTCAAGAGTTATTCACAGAAACATGGTTCTAAACTTTGCTGCCAGCCGCGAAAGCGAAAGTAACCAAGATCGAGCGTCTAGGATTTACTTGTCAATAGCTCGCCTGGGAAACTTTCAGATAAGTCAAAGACAGTGCTTCTATGCTAATTGCCAGGCGCTGAGACGAATGCCGCCAAGATCAAGCGTCTAAGACTTACGGTTCAAGAATTAGCCTCAGAAACAGTGGGAAACAGTGCTTCTATACTAATTGCCAGGCGCTGAGACGAATGCCGCCAAGATCGAGCGTCTATGACTTACGGTTCAAGAATTAGCCTCAGAAACAGTGGTTTTGAACATGTTGCCAATAGCTCGCCTGGGAAACATCCAGAGAAGTCCAAGATAGTGTTTTTTTAGACTGGCTGCCACGAGCTGAAACGAATGCAGCCAAGAGCGAGCGTCTGTGACTTACGGTTCAAGAGTTATTCACAGAAACATGGTTCTGTACTTTGCTGCCAGCCGCGAAAGCGAAAGTAACCAAGATCGAGCGTCTAGGATTTACTTGTGAATAGCTCGCCTGGGAAACTTTCAGATAAGTCAAAGACAGTGCTTCTATGCTAATTGCCAGGCGCTGAGACGAATGCCGCCAAGATCAAGCGTCTAAGACTTACGGTTCAAGAATTAGCCTCAGAAACAGTGGGAAACAGTGCTTCTATACTAATTGCCAGGCGCTGAGACGAATGCCGCCAAGATCGAGCGTCTATGACTTACGGTTCAAGAATTAGCCTCAGAAACAGTGGTTTTGAACCGGCTGCCAATAGCTCGCCTGGGAAACATCCAGAGAAGTCCAAGATAGTGTTTTTTTAGACTGGCTGCCACGAGCTGAAACGAATGCAGCCAAGAGCGAGCGTCTGTGACTTACGGTTCAAGAGTTATTCACAGAAACATGGTTCTGAACTTTGCTGCCAGCCGCGAAAGCGAAAGTAACCAAGATCGAGCGTCTAGGATTTACTTGTCAATAGCTCGCATGGGAAACATCCAGAGAAGTCAAAGACAGTGCTTCTATACTAATTGCCAGGCGCTGAGACGAATGCCGCCAAGATCGAGCGTCTATGACTTGCGGTTCAAGAATTAGCCTCAGAAACAGTGGGAAACAGTGCTTCTATACTAATTGCCAGGCGCTGAGACGAATGCCGCCAAGATCGAGCGTCTATGACTTACGGTTCAAGAATTAGCCTCAGAAACAGTGGTTCTGAACATGCTGCCAATAGCTCGCCTGGGAAACATCCAGAGAAGTCCAAGATAGTGTTTTTTTTAAACTGGCTGCCACGAGCTGAAACGAATGCAGCCAAGAGCGAGCGTCTGTGACTTACGGTTCAAGAGTGATTCACAGAAACATGGTTCTGAACTTTGCTGCCAGCCGCGAAAGCGAAAATAACCAAGATCGAGCGTCTAGGATTTACTTGTCAATAGCTCGCCTGGGAAACATCCAGTGAAGTCAAGGACAGTGCTTCTATACTAATTGCCAGGCGCTGAGACGAATGCCGCCAAGATCGAGAGTCTATGACTTACGGTTCAAGAATTAGCCTCAGAAACAGTGGGAAACAGTGCTTCTATACTAATTTCCAGGTGCTGAGACGAATACCGCCAAGATCGAGCGTCTATGACTTACGGTTCAAGAATTAGCCTCAGAAACAGTGGTTCTAAACATGCTGCCAATAGCTCGCCTGGGAAACATCCAGAGAAGTCCAAGATAGTGTTTTTTAGACTGACTGCCACGAGCTGAAACGAATGCAGCCAAGAGCGAGCGTCTGTCACTTACGGTTCAAGAGTTATTCACAGAAACATGGTTCTGAACTTTGCTGCCAGCCGCGAAAGCGAAAGTAACCAAGATCGAGCGTCTAGGATTTACTTGTCAATAGCTCGCCTGGGAAACATCCAGTGAAGTCAAGGACAGTGCTTCTATACTAATTGCCAGGCGCTGAGACGAATGCCGCCAAGATCGAGAGTCTATGACTTACGGTTCAAGAATTAGCCTCAGAAACAGTGGGAAACAGTGCTTCTATACTAATTTCCAGGTGCTGAGACGAATACCGCCAAGATCGAGCGTCTATGACTTACGGTTCAAGAATTAGCCTCAGAAACAGTGGTTCTAAACATGCTGCCAATAGCTCGCCTGGGAAACATCCAGAGAAGTCCAAGATAGTGTTTTTTAGACTGACTGCCACGAGCTGAAACGAATGCAGCCAAGAGCGAGCGTCTGTCACTTACGGTTCAAGAGTTATTCACAGAAACATGGTTCTGAACTTTGCTGCCAGCCGCGAAAGCGAAAATAACCAAGATCGAGCGTCTAGGATTTACTTGTCAATAGCTCGCCTGGGAAACATCCAGAGAAGTCAAAGACAGTGCTTCTATACTAATTGCCAGGCGCTGAGACGAATGCCGCCAAGATCGAGCGTCTATGACTTACGGTTCAAGAATTAGCCTCAGAAACAGTGGGAAACAGTGCTTCTATACTAATTGCCAGGCGCTGAGACGAATGCCGCCAAGATCGAGCGTCTATGACTTACGGTTCAAGAATTAGCCTCAGAAACAGTGGTTCTGAACATGCTGCCAATAGCTCGCCTGGGAAACATCCAGAGAAGTCCAAGATAGTGTTTTTTTAGACTGGCTGCCACGAGCTGAAACGAATGCAGCCAAGAGCGAGCGTCTGTGACTTACGGTTCAAGAGTTATTCACAGAAACATGGTTCTGTACTTTGCTGCCAGCCGCGAAAGCGAAAGTAACCAAGATCGAGCGTCTAGGATTTACTTGTGAATAGCTCGCCTGGGAAACTTTCAGATAAGTCAAAGACAGTGCTTCTATGCTAATTGCCAGGCGCTGAGACGAATGCCGCCAAGATCAAGCGTCTAAGACTTACGGTTCAAGAATTAGCCTCAGAAACAGTGGGAAACAGTGCTTCTATACTAATTGCCAGGCGCTGAGACGAATGCCGCCAAGATCGAGCTTCTATGACTTACGGTTCAAGAATTAGCCTCAGAAACAGTGGTTTTGAACCGGCTGCCAATAGCTCGCCTGGGAAACATCCAGAGAAGTCCAAGATAGTGTTTTTTTAGACTGGCTGCCACGAGCTGAAACGAATGCAGCCAAGAGCGAGCGTCTGTGACTTACGGTTCAAGAGTTATTCACAGAAACATGGTTCTGAACTTTGCTGCCAGCCGCGAAAGCGAAAGTAACCAAGATCGAGCGTCTAGGATTTACTTGTCAATAGGTCGCATGGGAAACATCCAGAGAAGTCAAAGACAGTGCTTCTATACTAATTGCCAGGCGCTGAGACGAATGCCGCCAAGATCGAGCGTCTATGACTTACGGTTCAAGAATTAGCCTCAGAAACAGTGGGAAACAGTGCTTCTATACTAATTGCCAGGCGCTGAGACGAATGCCGCCAAGATCGAGCGTCTATGACTTACGGTTCAAGAATTAGCCTCAGAAACAGTGGTTCTGAACATGCTGCCAATAGCTCGCCTGGGAAACATCCAGAGAAGTCCAAGATAGTGTTTTTTTAGACTGGCTGCCACGAGCTGAAACGAATGCAGCCAAGAGCGAGCGTCTGTGACTTACGGTTCAAGAGTTATTCACAGAAACATGGTTCTAAACTTTGCTGCCAGCCGCGAAAGCGAAAGTAACCAAGATCGAGCGTCTAGGATTTACTTGTCAATAGCTCGCCTGGGAAACTTTCAGATAAGTCAAAGACAGTGCTTCTATGCTAATTGCCAGGCGCTGAGACGAATGCCGCCAAGATCAAGCGTCTAAGACTTACGGTTCAAGAATTAGCCTCAGAAACAGTGGGAAACAGTGCTTCTATACTAATTGCCAGGCGCTGAGACGAATGCCGCCAAGATCGAGCGTCTATGACTTACGGTTCAAGAATTAGCCTCAGAAACAGTGGTTTTGAACATGTTGCCAATAGCTCGCCTGGGAAACATCCAGAGAAGTCCAAGATAGTGTTTTTTTAGACTGGCTGCCACGAGCTGAAACGAATGCAGCCAAGAGCGAGCGTCTGTGACTTACGGTTCAAGAGTTATTCACAGAAACATGGTTCTGTACTTTGCTGCCAGCCGCGAAAGCGAAAGTAACCAAGATCGAGCGTCTAGGATTTACTTGTGAATAGCTCGCCTGGGAAACTTTCAGATAAGTCAAAGACAGTGCTTCTATGCTAATTGCCAGGCGCTGAGACGAATGCCGCCAAGATCAAGCGTCTAAGACTTACGGTTCAAGAATTAGCCTCAGAAACAGTGGGAAACAGTGCTTCTATACTAATTGCCAGGCGCTGAGACGAATGCCGCCAAGATCGAGCGTCTATGACTTACGGTTCAAGAATTAGCCTCAGAAACAGTGGTTTTGAACCGGCTGCCAATAGCTCGCCTGGGAAACATCCAGAGAAGTCCAAGATAGTGTTTTTTTAGACTGGCTGCCACGAGCTGAAACGAATGCAGCCAAGAGCGAGCGTCTGTGACTTACGGTTCAAGAGTTATTCACAGAAACATGGTTCTGAACTTTGCTGCCAGCCGCGAAAGCGAAAGTAACCAAGATCGAGCGTCTAGGATTTACTTGTCAATAGCTCGCATGGGAAACATCCAGAGAAGTCAAAGACAGTGCTTCTATACTAATTGCCAGGCGCTGAGACGAATGCCGCCAAGATCGAGCGTCTATGACTTGCGGTTCAAGAATTAGCCTCAGAAACAGTGGGAAACAGTGCTTCTATACTAATTGCCAGGCGCTGAGACGAATGCCGCCAAGATCGAGCGTCTATGACTTACGGTTCAAGAATTAGCCTCAGAAACAGTGGTTCTGAACATGCTGCCAATAGCTCGCCTGGGAAACATCCAGAGAAGTCCAAGATAGTGTTTTTTTTAGACTGGCTGCCACGAGCTGAAACGAATGCAGCCAAGAGCGAGCGTCTGTGACTTACGGTTCAAGAGTTATTCACAGAAACATGGTTCTAAACTTTGCTGCCAGCCGCGAAAGCGAAAGTAACCAAGATCGAGCGTCTAGGATTTACTTGTCAATAGCTCGCCTGGGAAACTTTCAGATAAGTCAAAGACAGTGCTTCTATGCTAATTGCCAGGCGCTGAGACGAATGCCGCCAAGATCAAGCGTCTAAGACTTACGGTTCAAGAATTAGCCTCAGAAACAGTGGGAAACAGTGCTTCTATACTAATTGCCAGGCGCTGAGACGAATGCCGCCAAGATCGAACGTCTATGACTTACGGTTCAAGAATTAGCCTCAGAAACAGTGGTTTTGAACATGTTGCCAATAGCTCGCCTGGGAAACATCCAGAGAAGTCCAAGATAGTGTTTTTTTAGACTGGCTGCCACGAGCTGAAACGAATGCAGCCAAGAGCGAGCGTCTGTGACTTACGGTTCAAGAGTTATTCACAGAAACATGGTTCTGTACTTTGCTGCCAGCCGCGAAAGCGAAAGTAACCAAGATCGAGCGTCTAGGATTTACTTGTGAATAGCTCGCCTGGGAAACTTTCAGATAAGTCAAAGACAGTGCTTCTATGCTAATTGCCAGGCGCTGAGACGAATGCCGCCAAGATCAAGCGTCTAAGACTTACGGTTCAAGAATTAGCCTCAGAAACAGTGGGAAACAGTGCTTCTATACTAATTGCCAGGCGCTGAGACGAATGCCGCCAAGATCGAGCGTCTATGACTTACGGTTCAAGAATTAGCCTCAGAAACAGTGGTTTGAACCGGCTGCCAATAGCTCGCCTGGGAAACATCCAGAGAAGTCCAAGATAGTGTTTTTTTAGACTGGCTGCCACGAGCTGAAACGAATGCAGCCAAGAGCGAGCGTCTGTGACTTACGGTTCAAGAGTTATTCACAGAAACATGGTTCTGAAACTTTGCTGCCAGCCGCGAAAGCGAAAGTAACCAAGATCGAGCGTCTAGGATTTACTTGTCAATAGCTCGCATGGGAAACATCCAGAGAAGTCAAAGACAGTGCTTCTATACTAATTGCCAGGCGCTGAGACGAATGCCGCCAAGATCGAGCGTCTATGACTTGCGGTTCAAGAATTAGCCTCAGAAACAGTGGGAAACAGTGCTTCTATACTAATTGCCAGGCGCTGAGACGAATGCCGCCAAGATCGAGCGTCTATGACTTACGGTTCAAGAATTAGCCTCAGAAACAGTGGTTCTGAACATGCTGCCAATAGCTCGCCTGGGAAACATCCAGAGAAGTCCAAGATAGTGTTTTTTTAGACTGGCTGCCACGAGCTGAAACGAATGCAGCCAAGAGCGAGCGTCTGTGACTTACGGTTCAAGAGTTATTCACAGAAACATGGTTCTGAACTTTGCTGCCAGCCGCGAAAGCGAAAGTAACCAAGATCGAGCGTCTAGGATTTACTTGTGAATAGCTCGCCTGGGAAACTTTCAGATAAGTCAAAGACAGTGCTTCTATACTAATTGCCAGGCGCTGAGACGAATGCCGCCAAGATCAAGCGTCTAAGACTTACGGTTCAAGAATTAGCCTCAGAAACAGTGGGAAACAGTGCTTCTACACTAATTGCCAGGCGCTGAGACGAATGCCGCCAAGATCGAGCGTCTATGACTTACGGTTCAAGAATTAGCCTCAGAAACAGTGGTTTTGAACATGCTGCCAATAGCTCGCCTGGGAAACATCCAGAGAAGTCCAAGATAGTGTTTTTTTAGACTGGCTGCCACGAGCTGAAACGAATGCAGCCAAGAGCGAGCGTCTGTGACTTACGGTTCAAGAGTTATTCACAGAAACATGGTTCTGAACTTTGTTGCCAGCCGCGAAAGCGAAAGTAACCAAGATCGAGCGTCTAGGATTTACTTGTGAATAGCTCGCCTGGGAAACATCCAGAGAAGTCAAAGACAGTGCTTCTATACTAATTGCCAGGCGCTGAGACGAATGCCGCCAAGATCAAGCGTCTAAGACTTACGGTTCAAGAATTAGCCTCAGAAACAGTGGGAAACAGTGCTTCTATACTAATTGCCAGGCGCTGAGACGAATGCCGCCAAGATCGAGCGTCTATGACTTACGGTTCAATAATTAGCCTCAGAAACAGTGGTTCTGAACATGCTGCCAATAGCTCGCCTGGGAAACATCCAGAGAAGTCCAAGATAGTGTTTTTTTTAGACTGGCTGCCACGAGCTGAAACGAATGCAGCCAAGAGCGAGCGTCTGTGACTTACGGTTCAAAAGTTATTCACATAAACATGGTTCTGAACTTTGCTGCCAGCCGCGAAAGCCAAAGCAACCAAGATCGAGCGTCTAGGATTTACTTGTGAATAGCTCGCCTGGAAAACATCCAGAGAAGTCAAAGACAGTGCAGCTATACTAATTGCCAGGCGCTGAGACGAATGCCGCCAAGATCAAGCGTCTAAGACTTACGGTTCAAGAATTAGCCTCAGAAACAGTGGGAAACAGTGCTTCTATACTAATTGCCATGCGCTGAGACGAATGCCGCCAAGATCGAGCGTCTATGACTTACGGTTCAAGAATTAGCCTCAGAAACAGTTGTTCTGAACATGCTGCCAATAGCTCGCCTGGGAAACATCCAGAGAAGTCCAAGATAGTGTTTTTTAGACTGGCTGCCACGAGCTGAAACGAATGCAGCCAAGAGCGAGCGTCTGTCACTTACGGTTCAAGAGTTATTCACAGAAACATGGTTCTGAACTTTGCTGCCAGCCGCGAAAGCGAAAGTAACCAAGATCGAGCGTCTAGGATTTACTTGTCAATAGCTCGCCTGGGAAACATCCAGAGAAGTCAAAGACAGTGCTTCTATACTAATTGCCAGGCGCTGAGACGAATGCCGCCAAGATCGAGCGTCTATGACTTACGGTTCAAGAATTAGCCTCAGAAACAGTGGGAAACAGTGCTTCTATACTAATTGCCAGGCGCTGAGACGAATGCCGCCAAGATCGAGCGTCTATGACTTACGGTTCAAGAATTAGCCTCAGAAACAGTGGTTCTGAACATGCTGCCAATAGCTCGCCTGGGAAACATCCAGAGAAGTCCAAGATAGTGTTTTTTTAGACTGGCTGCCACGAGCTGAAACGAATGCAGCCAAGAGCGAGCGTCTGTGACTTACGGTTCAAGAGTTATTCACAGAAACATGGTTCTAAACTTTGCTGCCAGCCGCGAAAGCGAAAGTAACCAAGATCGAGCGTCTAGGATTTACTTGTCAATAGCTCGCCTGGGAAACTTTCAGATAAGTCAAAGACAGTGCTTCTATGCTAATTGCCAGGCGCTGAGACGAATGCCGCCAAGATCAAGCGTCTAAGACTTACGGTTCAAGAATTAGCCTCAGAAACAGTGGGAAACAGTGCTTCTATACTAATTGCCAGGCGCTGAGACGAATGCCGCCAAGATCGAGCGTCTATGACTTACGGTTCAAGAATTAGCCTCAGAAACAGTGGTTTTGAACATGCTGCCAATAGCTCGCCTGGGAAACATCCAGAGAAGTCCAAGATAGTGTTTTTTTAGACTGGCTGCCACGAGCTGAAACGAATGCAGCCAAGAGCGAGCGTCTGTGACTTACGGTTCAAGAGTTATTCACAGAAACATGGTTCTGTACTTTGCTGCCAGCCGCGAAAGCGAAAGTAACCAAGATCGAGCGTCTAGGATTTACTTGTGAATAGCTCGCCTGGGAAACTTTCAGAGAAGTCAAAGACAGTGCTTCTATACTAATTGCCAGGCGCTGAGACGAATGCCGCCAAGATCAAGCGTCTAAGACTTACGGTTCAAGAATTAGCCTCAGAAACAGTGGGAAACAGTGCTTCTATACTAATTGCCAGGCGCTGAGACGAATGCCGCCAAGATCGAGCGTCTATGACTTACGGTTCAAGAATTAGCCTCAGAAACAGTGGTTCTGAACATGCTGCCAATAGCTCGCCTGGGAAACATCCAGAGAAGTCCAAGATAGTGTTTTTTTAGACTGGCTGCCACGAGCTGAAACGCATGCAGCCAAGAGCGAGCGTCTGTGACTTACGGTTCAAGAGTTATTCACAGAAACATGGTTCTGAACTTTGCTGCCAGCCGCGAAAGCGAAAGTAACCAAGATCGAGCGTCTAGGATTTACTTGTGAATAGCTCGCCTGGGAAACTTTCAGATAAGTCAAAGACAGTGCTTCTATACTAATTGCCAGGCGCTGAGACGAATGCCGCCAAGATCAAGCGTCTAAGACTTACGGTTCAAGAATTAGCCTCAGAAACAGTGGGAAACAGTGCTTCTATACTAATTGCCAGGCGCTGAGACGAATGCCGCCAAGATCGAGCGTCTATGACTTACGGTTCAAGAATTAGCCTCAGAAACAGTGGTTCTGAACATGCTGCCAATAGCTCGCCTGGGAAACATCCAGAGAAGTCCAAGATAGTGTTTTTTTAGACTGGCTGCCACGAGCTGAAACGCATGCAGCCAAGAGCGAGCGTCTGTGACTTACGGTTCAAGAGTTATTCACAGAAACATGGTTCTGAACTTTGCTGCCAGCCGCGAAAGCGAAAGTAACCAAGATCGAGCGTCTAGGATTTACTTGTGAATAGCTCGCCTGGGAAACTTTCAGATAAGTCAAAGACAGTGCTTCTATACTAATTGCCAGGCGCTGAGACGAATGCCGCCAAGATCAAGCGTCTAAGACTTACGGTTCAAGAATTAGCCTCAGAAACAGTGGGAAACAGTGCTTCTATACTAATTGCCAGGCGCTGAGACGAATGCCGCCAAGATCGAGCGTCTATGACTTACGGTTCAAGAATTAGCCTCAGAAACAGTGGTTCTGAACATGCTGCCAATAGCTCGCCTGGGAAACATCCAGAGAAGTCCAAGATAGTGTTTTTTTAGACTGGCTGCCACGAGCTGAAACGAATGCAGCCAAGAGCGAGCGTCTGTGACTTACGGTTCAAGAGTTATTCACAGAAACATGGTTCTAAACTTTGCTGCCAGCCGCGAAAGCGAAAGTAACCAAGATCGAGCGTCTAGGATTTACTTGTCAATAGCTCGCCTGGGAAACTTTCAGATAAGTCAAAGACAGTGCTTCTATGCTAATTGCCAGGCGCTGAGACGAATGCCGCCAAGATCAAGCGTCTAAGACTTACGGTTCAAGAATTAGCCTCAGAAACAGTGGGAAACAGTGCTTCTATACTAATTGCCAGGCGCTGAGACGAATGCCGCCAAGATCGAGCGTCTATGACTTACGGTTCAAGAATTAGCCTCAGAAACAGTGGTTTTGAACATGTTGCCAATAGCTCGCCTGGGAAACATCCAGAGAAGTCCAAGATAGTGTTTTTTTAGACTGGCTGCCACGAGCTGAAACGAATGCAGCCAAGAGCGAGCGTCTGTGACTTACGGTTCAAGAGTTATTCACAGAAACATGGTTCTGTACTTTGCTGCCAGCCGCGAAAGCGAAAGTAACCAAGATCGAGCGTCTAGGATTTACTTGTGAATAGCTCGCCTGGGAAACTTTCAGATAAGTCAAAGACAGTGCTTCTATGCTAATTGCCAGGCGCTGAGACGAATGCCGCCAAGATCAAGCGTCTAAGACTTACGGTTCAAGAATTAGCCTCAGAAACAGTGGGAAACAGTGCTTCTATACTAATTGCCAGGCGCTGAGACGAATGCCGCCAAGATCGAGCGTCTATGACTTACGGTTCAAGAATTAGCCTCAGAAACAGTGGTTTTGAACCGGCTGCCAATAGCTCGCCTGGGAAACATCCAGAGAAGTCCAAGATAGTGTTTTTTTAGACTGGCTGCCACGAGCTGAAACGAATGCAGCCAAGAGCGAGCGTCTGTGACTTACGGTTCAAGAGTTATTCACAGAAACATGGTTCTGAACTTTGCTGCCAGCCGCGAAAGCGAAAGTAACCAAGATCGAGCGTCTAGGATTTACTTGTCAATAGCTCGCATGGGAAACATCCAGAGAAGTCAAAGACAGTGCTTCTATACTAATTGCCAGGCGCTGAGACGAATGCCGCCAAGATCGAGCGTCTATGACTTGCGGTTCAAGAATTAGCCTCAGAAACAGTGGGAAACAGTGCTTCTATACTAATTGCCAGGCGCTGAGACGAATGCCGCCAAGATCGAGCGTCTATGACTTACGGTTCAAGAATTAGCCTCAGAAACAGTGGTTCTGAACATGCTGCCAATAGCTCGCCTGGGAAACATCCAGAGAAGTCCAAGATAGTGTTTTTTTTAAACTGGCTGCCACGAGCTGAAACGAATGCAGCCAAGAGCGAGCGTCTGTGACTTACGGTTCAAGAGTGATTCACAGAAACATGGTTCTGAACTTTGCTGCCAGCCGCGAAAGCGAAAATAACCAAGATCGAGCGTCTAGGATTTACTTGTCAATAGCTCGCCTGGGAAACATCCAGTGAAGTCAAGGACAGTGCTTCTATACTAATTGCCAGGCGCTGAGACGAATGCCGCCAAGATCGAGAGTCTATGACTTACGGTTCAAGAATTAGCCTCAGAAACAGTGGGAAACAGTGCTTCTATACTAATTTCCAGGTGCTGAGACGAATACCGCCAAGATCGAGCGTCTATGACTTACGGTTCAAGAATTAGCCTCAGAAACAGTGGTTCTAAACATGCTGCCAATAGCTCGCCTGGGAAACATCCAGAGAAGTCCAAGATAGTGTTTTTTAGACTGACTGCCACGAGCTGAAACGAATGCAGCCAAGAGCGAGCGTCTGTCACTTACGGTTCAAGAGTTATTCACAGAAACATGGTTCTGAACTTTGCTGCCAGCCGCGAAAGCGAAAATAACCAAGATCGAGCGTCTAGGATTTACTTGTCAATAGCTCGCCTGGGAAACATCCAGAGAAGTCAAAGACAGTGCTTCTATACTAATTGCCAGGCGCTGAGACGAATGCCGCCAAGATCGAGCGTCTATGACTTACGGTTCAAGAATTAGCCTCAGAAACAGTGGGAAACAGTGCTTCTATACTAATTGCCAGGCGCTGAGACGAATGCCGCCAAGATCGAGCGTCTATGACTTACGGTTCAAGAATTAGCCTCAGAAACAGTGGTTCTGAACATGCTGCCAATAGCTCGCCTGGGAAACATCCAGAGAAGTCCAAGATAGTGTTTTTTTAGACTGGCTGCCACGAGCTGAAACGAATGCAGCCAAGAGCGAGCGTCTGTGACTTACGGTTCAAGAGTTATTCACAGAAACATGGTTCTAAACTTTGCTGCCAGCCGCGAAAGCGAAAGTAACCAAGATCGAGCGTCTAGGATTTACTTGTCAATAGCTCGCCTGGGAAACTTTCAGATAAGTCAAAGACAGTGCTTCTATGCTAATTGCCAGGCGCTGAGACGAATGCCGCCAAGATCAAGCGTCTAAGACTTACGGTTCAAGAATTAGCCTCAGAAACAGTGGGAAACAGTGCTTCTATACTAATTGCCAGGCGCTGAGACGAATGCCGCCAAGATCGAGCGTCTATGACTTACGGTTCAAGAATTAGCCTCAGAAACAGTGGTTTTGAACATGCTGCCAATAGCTCGCCTGGGAAACATCCAGAGAAGTCCAAGATAGTGTTTTTTTAGACTGGCTGCCACGAGCTGAAACGAATGCAGCCAAGAGCGAGCGTCTGTGACTTACGGTTCAAGAGTTATTCACAGAAACATGGTTCTGTACTTTGCTGCCAGCCGCGAAAGCGAAAGTAACCAAGATCGAGCGTCTAGGATTTACTTGTGAATAGCTCGCCTGGGAAACTTTCAGATAAGTCAAAGACAGTGCTTCTATGCTAATTGCCAGGCGCTGAGACGAATGCCGCCAAGATCAAGCGTCTAAGACTTACGGTTCAAGAATTAGCCTCAGAAACAGTGGGAAACAGTGCTTCTATACTAATTGCCAGGCGCTGAGACGAATGCCGCCAAGATCGAGCTTCTATGACTTACGGTTCAAGAATTAGCCTCAGAAACAGTGGTTTTGAACCGGCTGCCAATAGCTCGCCTGGGAAACATCCAGAGAAGTCCAAGATAGTGTTTTTTTAGACTGGCTGCCACGAGCTGAAACGAATGCAGCCAAGAGCGAGCGTCTGTGACTTACGGTTCAAGAGTTATTCACAGAAACATGGTTCTGAACTTTGCTGCCAGCCGCGAAAGCGAAAGTAACCAAGATCGAGCGTCTAGGATTTACTTGTCAATAGGTCGCATGGGAAACATCCAGAGAAGTCAAAGACAGTGCTTCTATACTAATTGCCAGGCGCTGAGACGAATGCCGCCAAGATCGAGCGTCTATGACTTACGGTTCAAGAATTAGCCTCAGAAACAGTGGGAAACAGTGCTTCTATACTAATTGCCAGGCGCTGAGACGAATGCCGCCAAGATCGAGCGTCTATGACTTACGGTTCAAGAATTAGCCTCAGAAACAGTGGTTCTGAACATGCTGCCAATAGCTCGCCTGGGAAACATCCAGAGAAGTCCAAGATAGTGTTTTTTTAGACTGGCTGCCACGAGCTGAAACGAATGCAGCCAAGAGCGAGCGTCTGTGACTTACGGTTCAAGAGTTATTCACAGAAACATGGTTCTAAACTTTGCTGCCAGCCGCGAAAGCGAAAGTAACCAAGATCGAGCGTCTAGGATTTACTTGTCAATAGCTCGCCTGGGAAACTTTCAGATAAGTCAAAGACAGTGCTTCTATGCTAATTGCCAGGCGCTGAGACGAATGCCGCCAAGATCAAGCGTCTAAGACTTACGGTTCAAGAATTAGCCTCAGAAACAGTGGGAAACAGTGCTTCTATACTAATTGCCAGGCGCTGAGACGAATGCCGCCAAGATCGAGCGTCTATGACTTACGGTTCAAGAATTAGCCTCAGAAACAGTGGTTTTGAACATGTTGCCAATAGCTCGCCTGGGAAACATCCAGAGAAGTCCAAGATAGTGTTTTTTTAGACTGGCTGCCACGAGCTGAAACGAATGCAGCCAAGAGCGAGCGTCTGTGACTTACGGTTCAAGAGTTATTCACAGAAACATGGTTCTGTACTTTGCTGCCAGCCGCGAAAGCGAAAGTAACCAAGATCGAGCGTCTAGGATTTACTTGTGAATAGCTCGCCTGGGAAACTTTCAGATAAGTCAAAGACAGTGCTTCTATGCTAATTGCCAGGCGCTGAGACGAATGCCGCCAAGATCAAGCGTCTAAGACTTACGGTTCAAGAATTAGCCTCAGAAACAGTGGGAAACAGTGCTTCTATACTAATTGCCAGGCGCTGAGACGAATGCCGCCAAGATCGAGCGTCTATGACTTACGGTTCAAGAATTAGCCTCAGAAACAGTGGTTTTGAACCGGCTGCCAATAGCTCGCCTGGGAAACATCCAGAGAAGTCCAAGATAGTGTTTTTTTAGACTGGCTGCCACGAGCTGAAACGAATGCAGCCAAGAGCGAGCGTCTGTGACTTACGGTTCAAGAGTTATTCACAGAAACATGGTTCTGAACTTTGCTGCCAGCCGCGAAAGCGAAAGTAACCAAGATCGAGCGTCTAGGATTTACTTGTCAATAGCTCGCATGGGAAACATCCAGAGAAGTCAAAGACAGTGCTTCTATACTAATTGCCAGGCGCTGAGACGAATGCCGCCAAGATCGAGCGTCTATGACTTGCGGTTCAAGAATTAGCCTCAGAAACAGTGGGAAACAGTGCTTCTATACTAATTGCCAGGCGCTGAGACGAATGCCGCCAAGATCGAGCGTCTATGACTTACGGTTCAAGAATTAGCCTCAGAAACAGTGGTTCTGAACATGCTGCCAATAGCTCGCCTGGGAAACATCCAGAGAAGTCCAAGATAGTGTTTTTTTAGACTGGCTGCCACGAGCTGAAACGAATGCAGCCAAGAGCGAGCGTCTGTGACTTACGGTTCAAGAGTTATTCACAGAAACATGGTTCTGAACTTTGCTGCCAGCCGCGAAAGCGAAAGTAACCAAGATCGAGCGTCTAGGATTTACTTGTGAATAGCTCGCCTGGGAAACTTTCAGATAAGTCAAAGACAGTGCTTCTATACTAATTGCCAGGCGCTGAGACGAATGCCGCCAAGATCAAGCGTCTAAGACTTACGGTTCAAGAATTAGCCTCAGAAACAGTGGGAAACAGTGCTTCTACACTAATTGCCAGGCGCTGAGACGAATGCCGCCAAGATCGAGCGTCTATGACTTACGGTTCAAGAATTAGCCTCAGAAACAGTGGTTTTGAACATGCTGCCAATAGCTCGCCTGGGAAACATCCAGAGAAGTCCAAGATAGTGTTTTTTTAGACTGGCTGCCACGAGCTGAAACGAATGCAGCCAAGAGCGAGCGTCTGTGACTTACGGTTCAAGAGTTATTCACAGAAACATGGTTCTGAACTTTGTTGCCAGCCGCGAAAGCGAAAGTAACCAAGATCGAGCGTCTAGGATTTACTTGTGAATAGCTCGCCTGGGAAACATCCAGAGAAGTCAAAGACAGTGCTTCTATACTAATTGCCAGGCGCTGAGACGAATGCCGCCAAGATCAAGCGTCTAAGACTTACGGTTCAAGAATTAGCCTCAGAAACAGTGGGAAACAGTGCTTCTATACTAATTGCCAGGCGCTGAGACGAATGCCGCCAAGATCGAGCGTCTATGACTTACGGTTCAATAATTAGCCTCAGAAACAGTGGTTCTGAACATGCTGCCAATAGCTCGCCTGGGAAACATCCAGAGAAGTCCAAGATAGTGTTTTTTTTAGACTGGCTGCCACGAGCTGAAACGAATGCAGCCAAGAGCGAGCGTCTGTGACTTACGGTTCAAAAGTTATTCACATAAACATGGTTCTGAACTTTGCTGCCAGCCGCGAAAGCCAAAGCAACCAAGATCGAGCGTCTAGGATTTACTTGTGAATAGCTCGCCTGGAAAACATCCAGAGAAGTCAAAGACAGTGCAGCTATACTAATTGCCAGGCGCTGAGACGAATGCCGCCAAGATCAAGCGTCTAAGACTTACGGTTCAAGAATTAGCCTCAGAAACAGTGGGAAACAGTGCTTCTATACTAATTGCCATGCGCTGAGACGAATGCCGCCAAGATCGAGCGTCTATGACTTACGGTTCAAGAATTAGCCTCAGAAACAGTTGTTCTGAACATGCTGCCAATAGCTCGCCTGGGAAACATCCAGAGAAGTCCAAGATAGTGTTTTTTAGACTGGCTGCCACGAGCTGAAACGAATGCAGCCAAGAGCGAGCGTCTGTCACTTACGGTTCAAGAGTTATTCACAGAAACATGGTTCTGAACTTTGCTGCCAGCCGCGAAAGCGAAAGTAACCAAGATCGAGCGTCTAGGATTTACTTGTCAATAGCTCGCCTGGGAAACATCCAGAGAAGTCAAAGACAGTGCTTCTATACTAATTGCCAGGCGCTGAGACGAATGCCGCCAAGATCGAGCGTCTATGACTTACGGTTCAAGAATTAGCCTCAGAAACAGTGGGAAACAGTGCTTCTATACTAATTGCCATGCGCTGAGACGAATGCCGCCAAGATCGAGCGTCTATGACTTACGGTTCAAGAATTAGCCTCAGAAACAGTGGTTCTGAACATGCTGCCAATAGCTCGCCTGGGAAACATCCAGAGAAGTCCAAGATAGTGTTTTTTAGACTGACTGCCACGAGCTGAAACGAATGCAGCCAAGAGCGAGCGTCTGTCACTTACGGTTCAAGAGTTATTCACAGAAACATGGTTCTGAACTTTGCTGCCAGCCGCGAAAGCGAAAATAACCAAGATCGAGCGTCTAGGATTTACTTGTCAAAAGCTCGCCTGGGAAACATCCAGAGAAGTCAAAGATAGTGCTTCCATACTAATTGCCAGGCGCTGAGACGAATGCCGCCAAGATCAAGCGTCTAAGACTTACGGTTCAAGAATTAGCCTCAGAAACAGTGGGAAACAGTGCTTCTATACTAATTGCCAGGCGCTGAGACGAATGCCGCCAAGATCGAGCGTCTATGACTTACGGTTCAAGAATTAGCCTCAGAAACAGTGGTTTTGAACATGCTGCCAATAGCTCGCCTGGGAAACATACAGAGAAGTCCAAGATAGTGTTTTTTTTAGACTGGCTGCCACGAGCTGAAACGAATGCAGCCAAGAGCGAGCGTCTGTAACTTACGGTTCAAGAGTTATTCACAGAAACATGGTTCTGAACTTTGCTGCCAGCCGCGAAAGCGAAAGTAACCAAGATCGAGCGTCTAGGATTTACTTGTCAATAGGTCGCATGGGAAACATCCAGAGAAGTCAAAGACAGTGCTTCTATACTAATTGCCAGGCGCTGAGACGAATGCCGCCAAGATCGAGCGTCTATGACTTACGGTTCAAGAATTAGCCTCAGAAACAGTGGGAAACAGTGCTTCTATACTAATTGCCAGGCGCTGAGACGAATGCCGCCAAGATCGAGCGTCTATGACTTACGGTTCAAGAATTAGCCTCAGAAACAGTGGTTCTGAACATGCTGCCAATAGCTCGCCTGGGAAACATCCAGAGAAGTCCAAGATAGTGTTTTTTTAGACTGGCTGCCACGAGCTGAAACGAATGCAGCCAAGAGCGAGCGTCTGTGACTTACGGTTCAAGAGTTATTCACAGAAACATGGTTCTAAACTTTGCTGCCAGCCGCGAAAGCGAAAGTAACCAAGATCGAGCGTCTAGGATTTACTTGTCAATAGCTCGCCTGGGAAACTTTCAGATAAGTCAAAGACAGTGCTTCTATGCTAATTGCCAGGCGCTGAGACGAATGCCGCCAAGATCAAGCGTCTAAGACTTACGGTTCAAGAATTAGCCTCAGAAACAGTGGGAAACAGTGCTTCTATACTAATTGCCAGGCGCTGAGACGAATGCCGCCAAGATCGAGCGTCTATGACTTACGGTTCAAGAATTAGCCTCAGAAACAGTGGTTTTGAACATGCTGCCAATAGCTCGCCTGGGAAACATCCAGAGAAGTCCAAGATAGTGTTTTTTTAGACTGGCTGCCACGAGCTGAAACGAATGCTGCCAAGAGCGAGCGTCTGTGACTTACGGTTCAAGAGTTATTCACAGAAACATGGTTCTGTACTTTGCTCCCAGCCGCGAAAGCGAAAGTAACCAAGATCGAGCGTCTAGGATTTACTTGTGAATAGCTCGCCTGGGAAACTTTCAGATAAGTCAAAGACAGTGCTTCTATGCTAATTGCCAGGCGCTGAGACGAATGCCGCCAAGATCAAGCGTCTAAGACTTACGGTTCAAGAATTAGCCTCAGAAACAGTGGGAAACAGTGCTTCTATACTAATTGCCAGGCGCTGAGACGAATGCCGCCAAGATCGAGCGTCTATGACTTACGGTTCAAGAATTAGCCTCAGAAACAGTGGTTTTGAACCGGCTGCCAATAGCTCGCCTGGGAAACATCCAGAGAAGTCCAAGATAGTGTTTTTTAGACTGACTGCCACGAGCTGAAACGAATGCAGCCAAGAGCGAGCGTCTGTCACTTACGGTTCAAGAGTTATTCACAGAAACATGGTTCTGAACTTTGCTGCCAGCCGCGAAAGCGAAAATAACCAAGATCGAGCGTCTAGGATTTACTTGTCAAAAGCTCGCCTGGGAAACATCCAGAGAAGTCAAAGATAGTGCTTCCATACTAATTGCCAGGCGCTGAGACGAATGCCGCCAAGATCAAGCGTCTAAGACTTACGGTTCAAGAATTAGCCTCAGAAACAGTGGGAAACAGTGCTTCTATACTAATTGCCAGGCGCTGAGACGAATGCCGCCAAGATCGAGCGTCTATGACTTACGGTTCAAGAATTAGCCTCAGAAACAGTGGTTTTGAACATGCTGCCAATAGCTCGCCTGGGAAACATACAGAGAAGTCCAAGATAGTGTTTTTTTTAGACTGGCTGCCACGAGCTGAAACGAATGCAGCCAAGAGCGAGCGTCTGTAACTTACGGTTCAAGAGTTATTCACAGAAACATGGTTCTGAACTTTGCTGCCAGCCGCGAAAGCGAAAGTAACCAAGATCGAGCGTCTAGGATTTACTTGTCAATAGGTCGCATGGGAAACATCCAGAGAAGTCAAAGACAGTGCTTCTATACTAATTGCCAGGCGCTGAGACGAATGCCGCCAAGATCGAGCGTCTATGACTTACGGTTCAAGAATTAGCCTCAGAAACAGTGGGAAACAGTGCTTCTATACTAATTGCCAGGCGCTGAGACGAATGCCGCCAAGATCGAGCGTCTATGACTTACGGTTCAAGAATTAGCCTCAGAAACAGTGGTTCTGAACATGCTGCCAATAGCTCGCCTGGGAAACATCCAGAGAAGTCCAAGATAGTGTTTTTTTAGACTGGCTGCCACGAGCTGAAACGAATGCAGCCAAGAGCGAGCGTCTGTGACTTACGGTTCAAGAGTTATTCACAGAAACATGGTTCTAAACTTTGCTGCCAGCCGCGAAAGCGAAAGTAACCAAGATCGAGCGTCTAGGATTTACTTGTCAATAGCTCGCCTGGGAAACTTTCAGATAAGTCAAAGACAGTGCTTCTATGCTAATTGCCAGGCGCTGAGACGAATGCCGCCAAGATCAAGCGTCTAAGACTTACGGTTCAAGAATTAGCCTCAGAAACAGTGGGAAACAGTGCTTCTATACTAATTGCCAGGCGCTGAGACGAATGCCGCCAAGATCGAGCGTCTATGACTTACGGTTCAAGAATTAGCCTCAGAAACAGTGGTTTTGAACATGCTGCCAATAGCTCGCCTGGGAAACATCCAGAGAAGTCCAAGATAGTGTTTTTTTAGACTGGCTGCCACGAGCTGAAACGAATGCTGCCAAGAGCGAGCGTCTGTGACTTACGGTTCAAGAGTTATTCACAGAAACATGGTTCTGTACTTTGCTCCCAGCCGCGAAAGCGAAAGTAACCAAGATCGAGCGTCTAGGATTTACTTGTGAATAGCTCGCCTGGGAAACTTTCAGATAAGTCAAAGACAGTGCTTCTATGCTAATTGCCAGGCGCTGAGACGAATGCCGCCAAGATCAAGCGTCTAAGACTTACGGTTCAAGAATTAGCCTCAGAAACAGTGGGAAACAGTGCTTCTATACTAATTGCCAGGCGCTGAGACGAATGCCGCCAAGATCGAGCGTCTATGACTTACGGTTCAAGAATTAGCCTCAGAAACAGTGGTTTTGAACCGGCTGCCAATAGCTCGCCTGGGAAACATCCAGAGAAGTCCAAGATAGTGTTTTTTTAGACTGGCTGCCACGAGCTGAAACGAATGCAGCCAAGAGCGAGCGTCTGTGACTTACGGTTCAAGAGTTATTCACAGAAACATGGTTCTGAACTTTGCTGCCAGCCGCGAAAGCGAAAGTAACCAAGATCGAGCGTCTAGGATTTACTTGTCAATAGCTCGCATGGGAAACATCCAGAGAAGTCAAAGACAGTGCTTCTATACTAATTGCCAGGCGCTGAGACGAATGCCGCCAAGATCGAGCGTCTATGACTTACGGTTCAAGAATTAGCCTCAGAAACAGTGGGAAACAGTGCTTCTATACTAATTGCCAGGCGCTGAGACGAATGCCGCCAAGATCGAGCGTCTATGACTTACGGTTCAAGAATTAGCCTCAGAAACAGTGGTTCTGAACATGCTGCCAATAGCTCGCCTGGGAAACATCCAGAGAAGTCCAAGATAGTGTTTTTTTAGACTGGCTGCCACGAGCTGAAACGAATGCAGCCAAGAGCGAGCGTCTGTGACTTACGGTTCAAGAGTTATTCACAGAAACATGGTTCTGAACTTTGCTGCCAGCCGCGAAAGCGAAAGTAACCAAGATCGAGCGTCTAGGATTTACTTGTGAATAGCTCGCCTGGGAAACTTTCAGATAAGTCAAAGACAGTGCTTCTATACTAATTGCCAGGCGCTGAGACGAATGCCGCCAAGATCAAGCGTCTAAGACTTACGGTTCAAGAATTAGCCTCAGAAACAGTGGGAAACAGTGCTTCTATACTAATTGCCAGGCGCTGAGACGAATGCCGCCAAGATCGAGCGTCTATGACTTACGGTTCAAGAATTAGCCTCAGAAACAGTGGTTTTGAACATGCTGCCAATAGCTCGCCTGGGAAACATCCAGAGAAGTCCAAGATAGTGTTTTTTTAGACTGGCTGCCACGAGCTGAAACGAATGCAGCCAAGAGCGAGCGTCTGTGACTTACGGTTCAAGAGTTATTCACAGAAACATGGTTCTGAACTTTGTTGCCAGCCGCGAAAGCGAAAGTAACCAAGATCGAGCGTCTAGGATTTACTTGTGAATAGCTCGCCTGGGAAACATCCAGAGAAGTCAAAGACAGTGCTTCTATACTAATTGCCAGGCGCTGAGACGAATGCCGCCAAGATCAAGCGTCTAAGACTTACGGTTCAAGAATTAGCCTCAGAAACAGTGGGAAACAGTGCTTCTATACTAATTGCCAGGCGCTGAGACGAATGCCGCCAAGATCGAGCGTCTATGACTTACGGTTCAAGAATTAGCCTCAGAAACAGTGGTTTTGAACCGGCTGCCAATAGCTCGCCTGGGAAACATCCAGAGAAGTCCAAGATAGTGTTTTTTTAGACTGGCTGCCACGAGCTGAAACGAATGCAGCCAAGAGCGAGCGTCTGTGACTTACGGTTCAAGAGTTATTCACAGAAACATGGTTCTGAACTTTGCTGCCAGCCGCGAAAGCGAAAGTAACCAAGATCGAGCGTCTAGGATTTACTTGTCAATAGCTCGCATGGGAAACATCCAGAGAAGTCAAAGACAGTGCTTCTATACTAATTGCCAGGCGCTGAGACGAATGCCGCCAAGATCGAGCGTCTATGACTTACGGTTCAAGAATTAGCCTCAGAAACAGTGGGAAACAGTGCTTCTATACTAATTGCCAGGCGCTGAGACGAATGCCGCCAAGATCGAGCGTCTATGACTTACGGTTCAAGAATTAGCCTCAGAAACAGTGGTTCTGAACATGCTGCCAATAGCTCGCCTGGGAAACATCCAGAGAAGTCCAAGATAGTGTTTTTTTAGACTGGCTGCCACGAGCTGAAACGAATGCAGCCAAGAGCGAGCGTCTGTGACTTACGGTTCAAGAGTTATTCACAGAAACATGGTTCTGAACTTTGCTGCCAGCCGCGAAAGCGAAAGTAACCAAGATCGAGCGTCTAGGATTTACTTGTGAATAGCTCGCCTGGGAAACTTTCAGATAAGTCAAAGACAGTGCTTCTATACTAATTGCCAGGCGCTGAGACGAATGCCGCCAAGATCAAGCGTCTAAGACTTACGGTTCAAGAATTAGCCTCAGAAACAGTGGGAAACAGTGCTTCTATACTAATTGCCAGGCGCTGAGACGAATGCCGCCAAGATCGAGCGTCTATGACTTACGGTTCAAGAATTAGCCTCAGAAACAGTGGTTTTGAACATGCTGCCAATAGCTCGCCTGGGAAACATCCAGAGAAGTCCAAGATAGTGTTTTTTTAGACTGGCTGCCACGAGCTGAAACGAATGCAGCCAAGAGCGAGCGTCTGTGACTTACGGTTCAAGAGTTATTCACAGAAACATGGTTCTGTACTTTGCTCCCAGCCGCGAAAGCGAAAGTAACCAAGATCGAGCGTCTAGGATTCACTTGTGAATAGCTCGCCTGGGAAACTTTCAGATAAGTCAAAGACAGTGCTTCTATGCTAATTGCCAGGCGCTGAGACGAATGCCGCCAAGATCAAGCGTCTAAGACTTACGGTTCAAGAATTAGCCTCAGAAACAGTGGGAAACAGTGCTTCTATACTAATTGCCAGGCGCTGAGACGAATGCCGCCAAGATCGAGCGTCTATGACTTACGGTTCAAGAATTAGCCTCAGAAACAGTGGTTTTGAACCGGCTGCCAATAGCTCGCCTGGGAAACATCCAGAGAAGTCCAAGATAGTGCTTTTTTAGACTGGCTGCCACGAGCTGAAACGAATGCAGCCAAGAGCGAGCGTCTTTGACTTACGGTTCAAGAGTTATTCACAGAAACATGGTTCTGAACTTTGCTGCCAGCCGCGAAAGCGAAAGTAACCAAGATCGAGCGTCTAGGATTTACTTGTCAATAGCTCGCATGGGAAACATCCAGAGAAGTCAAAGACAGTGCTTCTATACTAATTGCCAGGCGCTGAGACGAATGCCGCCAAGATCGAGCGTCTATGACTTACGGTTCAAGAATTAGCCTCAGAAACAGTGGGAAACAGTGCTTCTATACTAATTGCCAGGCGCTGAGACGAATGCCGCCAAGATCGAGCGTCTATGACTTACGGTTCAAGAATTAGCCTCAGAAACAGTGGTTCTGAACATCCTGCCAATAGCTCGCCTGGGAAACATCCAGAGAAGTCCAAGATAGTGTTTTTTTAGACTGGCTGCCACGATCTGAAACGAATGCAGCCAAGAGCGAGCGTCTGTGACTTACGGTTCAAGAGTTATTCACAGAAACATGGTTCTGAACTTTGCTGCCAGCCGCGAAAGCGAAAGTAACCAAGATCGAGCGTCTAGGATTTACTTGTGAATAGCTCGCCTGGGAAACTTTCAGATAAGTCAAAGACAGTGCTTCTATACTAATTGCCAGGCGCTGAGACGAATGCCGCCAAGATCAAGCGTCTAAGACTTACGGTTCAAGAATTAGCCTCAGAAACAGTGGGAAACAGTGCTTCTATACTAATTGCCAGGCGCTGAGACGAATGCCGCCAAGATCGAGCGTCTATGACTTACGGTTCAAGAATTAGCCTCAGAAACAGTGGTTTTGAACATGCTGCCAATAGCTCGCCTGGGAAACATCCAGAGAAGTCCAAGATAGTGTTTTTTTAGACTGGCTGCCACGAGCTGAAACGAATGCAGCCAAGAGCGAGCGTCTGTGACTTACGGTTCAAGAGTTATTCACAGAAACATGGTTCTGAACTTTGTTGCCAGCCGCGAAAGCGAAAGTAACCAAGATCGAGCGTCTAGGATTTACTTGTGAATAGCTCGCCTGGGAAACATCCAGAGAAGTCAAAGACAGTGCTTCTATACTAATTGCCAGGCGCTGAGACGAATGCCGCCAAGATCAAGCGTCTAAGACTTACGGTTCAAGAATTAGCCTCAGAAACAGTGGGAAACAGTGCTTCTATACTAATTGCCAGGCGCTGAGACGAATGCCGCCAAGATCGAGCGTCTATGACTTACGGTTCAAGAATTAGCCTCAGAAACAGTGGTTTTGAACCGGCTGCCAATAGCTCGCCTGGGAAACATCCAGAGAAGTCCAAGATAGTGTTTTTTTAGACTGGCTGCCACGAGCTGAAACGAATGCAGCCAAGAGCGAGCGTCTGTGACTTACGGTTCAAGAGTTATTCACAGAAACATGGTTCTGAACTTTGCTGCCAGCCGCGAAAGCGAAAGTAACCAAGATCGAGCGTCTAGGATTTACTTGTCAATAGCTCGCATGGGAAACATCCAGAGAAGTCAAAGACAGTGCTTCTATACTAATTGCCAGGCGCTGAGACGAATGCCGCCAAGATCGAGCGTCTATGACTTACGGTTCAAGAATTAGCCTCAGAAACAGTGGGAAACAGTGCTTCTATACTAATTGCCAGGCGCTGAGACGAATGCCGCCAAGATCGAGCGTCTATGACTTACGGTTCAAGAATTAGCCTCAGAAACAGTGGTTCTGAACATGCTGCCAATAGCTCGCCTGGGAAACATCCAGAGAAGTCCAAGATAGTGTTTTTTTAGACTGGCTGCCACGAGCTGAAACGAATGCAGCCAAGAGCGAGCGTCTGTGACTTACGGTTCAAGAGTTATTCACAGAAACATGGTTCTGAACTTTGTTGCCAGCCGCGAAAGCGAAAGTAACCAAGATCGAGCGTCTAGGATTTACTTGTGAATAGCTCGCCTGGGAAACATCCAGAGAAGTCAAAGACAGTGCTTCTATACTAATTGCCAGGCGCTGAGACGAATGCCGCCAAGATCAAGCGTCTAAGACTTACGGTTCAAGAATTAGCCTCAGAAACAGTGGGAAACAGTGCTTCTATACTAATTGCCAGGCGCTGAGACGAATGCCGCCAAGATCGAGCGTCTATGACTTACGGTTCAATAATTAGCCTCAGAAACAGTGGTTCTGAACATGCTGCCAATAGCTCGCCTGGGAAACATCCAGAAAAGTCCAAGATAGTGTTTTTTTTAGACTGGCTGCCACGAGCTGAAACGAATGCAGCCAAGAGCGAGCGTCTGTGACCTACGGTTCAAAAGTTATTCACATAAACATGGTTCTGAACTTTGCTGCCAGCCGCGAAAGCCAAAGCAACCAAGATCGAGCGTCTAGGATTTACTTGTGAATAGCTCGCCTGGAAAACATCCAGAGAAGTCAAAGACAGTGCAGCTATACTAATTGCCAGGCGCTGAGACGAATGCCGCCAAGATCAAGCGTCTAAGACTTACGGTTCAAGAATTAGCCTCAGAAACAGTGGGAAACAGTGCTTCTATACTAATTGCCATGCGCTGAGACGAATGCCGCCAAGATCGAGCGTCTATGACTTACGGTTCAAGAATTAGCCTCAGAAACAGTTGTTCTGAACATGCTGCCAATAGCTCGCCTGGGAAACATCCAGAGAAGTCCAAGATAGTGTTTTTTAGACTGGCTGCCACGAGCTGAAACGAATGCAGCCAAGAGCGAGCGTCTGTGACTTACGGTTCAAGAGTTATTCACAGAAACATGGTTCTGAACATGCTGCCAGCCGCGAAAGCGAAAGTAACCAAGATCGAGCGTCTAGGATTTACTTGTCAATAGCTCGCCTGGGAAACTTTCAGATAAGTCAAAGACAGTGCTTCTATACTAATTGCCAGGCGCTGAGACGAATGCCGCCAAGATCAAGCGTCTAAGACTTACGGTTCAAGAATTAGCCTCAGAAACAGTGGGAAACAGTGCTTCTATACTAATTGCCAGGCGCTGAGACGAATGCCGCCAAGATCGAGCGTCTATGACTTACGGTTCAAGAATTAGCCTCAGAAACAGTGGTTTTGAACATGCTGCCAATAGCTCGCCTGGGAAACATCCAGAGAAGTCCAAGATAGTGTTTTTTTAGACTGGCTGCCACGAGCTGAAACGAATGCAGCCAAGAGCGAGCGTCTGTGACTTACGGTTCAAGAGTTATTCACAGAAACATGGTTCTGAACTTTGCTGCCAGCCGCGAAAGCGAAAGTAACCAAGATCGAGCGTCTAGGATTTACTTGTGAATAGCTCGCCTGGGAAACATCCAGAGAAGTCAAAGACAGTGCTTCTATACTAATTGCCAGGCGCTGAGACGAATGCCGCCAAGATCAAGCGTCTAAGACTTACGGTTCAAGAATTAGCCTCAGAAACAGTGGTTCTGAACATGCTGCTAATAGCTCGTCTGGGAAACATCCAGAGAAGTCCAATATAGTGTTTTTTAGACTGGCTGCCACGAGCTGAAACGAATGCAACCAAGAGCGAGCGTCTGTGACTTACGATTCAAGAGTTATTCATAGAAACATGGTTCTGAACTTTGCTGCCAGCCGCGAAAGCGAAAGTAACCAAGATCGAGCGTCTAGGATTTACTTGTGAATAGCTCGCCTGGGAAACATCCAGAGAAGTCAAAGACAGTGCTTCTATACTAATTGCCAGGCGCTGAGACGAATGCCGCCAAGATCAAGCGTCTAAGACTTACGGTTCAAGAATTAGCCTCAGAAACAGTGGGAAACAGTGCTTCTATACTAATTGCCAGGCGCTGAGACGAATGCCGCCAAGATCGAGCGTCTATGACTTACGGTTCAAGAATTAGCCTCAGAAACAGTGGTTCAAAACATGCTGCCAATAGCTCGCCTGGGAAACATCCAGAGAAGTCCAAGATAGTGTTTTTTAGACTGGCTGCCACGAGCTGAAACGAATGCAGCCAAGAGCGAGCGTCTGTGACTTACGGTTCAAGAGTTATTCACAGAAACATGGTTCGGAACTTTGCTGCCAGCCGCGAAAGCGAAAATAACCAAGATCGAGCGTCTAGGATTTACTTGTCAATAGCTCGCCTGGGAAACATCCAGAGAAGTCAAAGACAGTGCTTCTATACTAATTGCCAGGTGCTGAGACGAATGCCGCCAAGGTCGAGCGTCTATGACTTACGGTTCAAGAATTAGCCTCAGAAACAGTGGTTCTGAACATGCTGCCAATAGCTCGCCTGGGAAACATCCAGAGAAGTCCAAGATAGTGTTTTTTTTAGACTGGCTGCCACGAGCTGAAACGAATGCAGCCAAGAGCGAGCGTCTGTGACTTACGGTTCAAAAGTTATTCACATAAACATGGTTCTGAACTTTGCTGCCAGCCGCGAAAGCGAAAGCAACCAAGATCGAGCGTCTAGGATTTACTTGTGAATAGCTCGCCTGGAAAACATCCAGAGAAGTCAAAGACAGTGCAGCTATACTAATTGCCAGGCGCTGAGACGAATGCCGCCAAGATCAAGCGTCTAAGACTTACGGTTCAAGAATTAGCCTCAGAAACAGTGGGAAACAGTGCTTCTATACTAATTGCCAGGCGCTGAGACGAATGCCGCCAAGATCGAGCGTCTATGACTTACGGTTCAAGAATTAGCCTCAGAAACAGTGGTTCTGAACATGCTGCCAATAGCTCGCCTGGGAAACATCCAGAGTAGTCCAAGATAGTGTTTTTTAGACTGGCTGCCACGAGCTGAAACGAATGCAGCCAAGAGCGAGCGTCTGTCACTTACGGTTCAAGAGTTATTCACAGAAACATGGTTCTGAACTTTGCTGCCAGCCGCGAAAGCGAAAATAACCAAGATCGAGCGTCTAGGATTTACTCGTCAATAGCTCGCCTGGGAAACATCCAGAGAAGTCAAAGATAGTGCTTCCATACTAATTGCCAGGCGCTGAGACGAATGCCGCCAAGATCAAGCGTCTAAGACTTACGGTTCAAGAATTAGCCTCAGAAACAGTGGGAAACAGTGCTTCTATACTAATTGCCAGGCGCTGAGACGAATGCCGCCAAGATCGAGCGTCTATGACTTACGGTTCAAGAATTAGCCTCAGAAACAGTGGTTCTGAACATGCTGCCAATAGCTCGCCTGGGAAACATCCAGAGAAGTCCAAGATAGTGTTTTTTTAGACTGGCTGCCACGAGCTGAAACGCATGCAGCCAAGAGCGAGCGTCTGTGACTTACGGTTCAAGAGTTATTCACAGAAACATGGTTCTGAACTTTGCTGCCAGCCGCGAAAGCGAAAGTAACCAAGATCGAGCGTCTAGGATTTACTTGTGAATAGCTCGCCTGGGAAACTTTCAGATAAGTCAAAGACAGTGCTTCTATACTAATTGCCAGGCGCTGAGACGAATGCCGCCAAGATCAAGCGTCTAAGACTTACGGTTCAAGAATTAGCCTCAGAAACAGTGGGAAACAGTGCTTCTATACTAATTGCCAGGCGCTGAGACGAATGCCGCCAAGATCGAGCGTCTATGACTTACGGTTCAAGAATTAGCCTCAGAAACAGTGGTTTTGAACATGCTGCCAATAGCTCGCCTGGGAAACATACAGAGAAGTCCAAGATAGTGTTTTTTTTAGACTGGCTGCCACGAGCTGAAACGCATGCAGCCAAGAGCGAGCGTCTGTGACTTACGGTTCAAGAGTTATTCACAGAAACATGGTTCTGAACTTTGCTGCCAGCCGCGAAAGCGAAAGTAACCAAGATCGAGCGTCTAGGATTTACTTGTGAATAGCTCGCCTGAGAAACTTTCAGATAAGTCAAAGACAGTGCTTCTATACTAATTGCCAGGCGCTGAGACGAATGCCGCCAAGATCAAGCGTCTAAGACTTACGGTTCAAGAATTAGCCTCAGAAACAGTGGGAAACAGTGCTTCTATACTAATTGCCAGGCGCTGAGACGAATGCCGCCAAGATCGAGCGTCTATGACTTACGGTTCAAGAATTAGCCTCAGAAACAGTGGTTTTGAACATGCTGCCAATAGCTCGCCTGGGAAACATACAGAGAAGTCCAAGATAGTGTTTTTTTTTAGACTGGCTGCCACGAGCTGAAACGAATGCAGCCAAGAGCGAGCGTCTGTGACTTACGGTTCAAGAGTTATTCACAGAAAGATGGTTCTGAACTTTGCTGCCAGCCGCGAAAGCGAAAGTAACCAAGATCGAGCGTCTAGGATTTACTTGTCAATAGCTCGCCTGGGAAACATCCAGAGAAGTCAAAGACAGTGCTTCTATACTAATTGCCAGGCGCTGAGACGAATGCCGCCAAGATCGAGCGTCTATGACTTACGGTTCAAGAATTAGCCTCAGAAACAGTGGGAAACAGTGCTTCTATACTAATTGCCAGGCGCTGAGACGAATGCCGCCAAGATCGAGCGTCTATGACTTACGGTTCAAGAATTAGCCTCAGAACCAGTGGTTCTGAACATGCTGCCAATAGATCGCCTGGGAAACATCCAGAGAAGTCCAAGATAGTGTTTTTTAGACTGGCTGCCACGAGCTGAAACGAATGCAGCCAAGAGCGAGCGTCTGTGACTTACGGTTCAAGAGTTATTCACAGAAACATGGTTCTGAACTTTGCTGCCAGCCGCGAAAGCGAAAGTAACCAAGATCGAGCGTCTAGGATTTACTTGTGAATAGCTCGCCTGGGAAACATCCAGAGAAGTCAAAGACAGTGCTTCTATACTAATTGCCAGGCGCTGAGACGAATGCCGCCAAGATCAAGCGTCTAAGACTTACGGTTCAAGAATTAGCCTCAGAAACAGTGGTTCTGAACATGCTGCCAATAGCTCGCCTGGGAAACATCCAGAGAAGTCCAAGATAGTGTTTTTTTTAGACTGGCTGCCACGAGCTGAAACGAATCCAGCCAAGAGCGAGCGTCTGTGACTTACGGTTCAAAAGTTATTCACATAAACATGGTTCTGAACTTTGCTGCCAGCCGCGAAAGCGAAAGCAACCAAGGTCGAGCGTCTAGGATTTACTTGTGAATAGCTCGCCTGGAAAACATCCAGAGAAGTCAAAGACAGTGCAGCTATACTAATTGCCAGGCGCTGAGACGAATGCCGCAAGGATCAAGCGTCTAAGACTTACGGTTCAAGAATTAGCCTCAGAAACAGTGGGAAACAGTGCTTCTATACTAATTGCCAGGCGCTGAGACGAATGCCGCCAAGATCGAGCGTCTATGACTTACGGTTCAAGAATTAGCCTCAGAAATAGTGGTTCTGAACATGCTGCCAATAGCTCGCCTGGGAAACATCCAGAGAAGTCCAAGATAGTGTTTTTTAGACTGGCTGCCACGAGCTGAAACGAATGCAGCCAAGAGCGAGCGTCTGTGACTTACGGTTCAAGAGTTATTCACAGAAACATGGTTCTGAACTTTGATGCCAGCCGCGAAAGCGAAAGTAACCAAGATCGAGCGTCTAGGATTTACTTGTCAATAGCTCGCCTGGGAAACATCCAGAGAAGTCAAAGACAGTGCTTCTATACTAATTGCCAGGCGCTGAGACGAATGCCGCCAAGATCAAGCGTCTAAGACTTACGGTTCAAGAATTAGCCTCAGAAACAGTGGTTCTGAACATGCTGCTAATAGCTCGTCTGGGAAACATCCAGAGAAGTCCAATATAGTGTTTTTTAGACTGGCTGCCACGAGCTGAAACGAATGCAACCAAGAGCGAGCGTCTGTGACTTACGATTCAAGAGTTATTCATAGAAACATGGTTCTGAACTTTGCTGCCAGCCGCGAAAGCGAAAGTAACCAAGATCGAGCGTCTAGGATTTACTTGTGAATAGCTCGCCTGGGAAACATCCAGAGAAGTCAAAGACAGTGCTTCCATACTAATTGCCAGGCGCTGAGACGAATGCCGCCAAGATCAAGCGTCTAAGACTTACGGTTCAAGAATTAGCCTCAGAAACAGTGGGAAACAGTGCTTCTATACTAATTGCCAGGCGCTGAGACGAATGCCGCCAAGATCGAGCGTCTATGACTTACGGTTCAAGAATTAGCCTCAGAAACAGTGGTTCAAAACATGCTGCCAATAGCTCGCCTGGGAAACATCCAGAGAAGTCCAAGATAGTGTTTTTTAGACTGGCTGCCACGAGCTGAAACGAATGCAGCCAAGAGCGAGCGTCTGTGACTTACGGTTCAAGAGTTATTCACAGAAACATGGTTCGGAACTTTGCTGCCAGCCGCGAAAGCGAAAATAACCAAGATCGAGCGTCTAGGATTTACTTGTCAATAGCTCGCCTGGGAAACATCCAGAGAAGTCAAAGAGAGTGCTTCTATACTAATTGCCAGGTGCTGAGACGAATGCCGCCAAGGTCGAGTGTCTATGACTTACGGTTCAAGAATTAGCCTCAGAAACAGTGGTTCTGAACATGCTGCCAATAGCTCGCCTGGGAAACATCCAGAGAAGTCCAAGATAGTGTTTTTTAGACTGACTGCCACGAGCTGAAACGAATGCAGCCAAGAGCGAGCGTCTGTCACTTACGGTTCAAGAGTTATTCACAGAAACATGGTTCTGAACTTTGCTGCCAGCCGCGAAAGCGAAAATAACCAAGATCGAGCGTCTAGGATTTACTTGTCAATAGCTCGCCTGGGAAACATCCAGAGAAGTCAAAGATAGTGCTTCCATACTAATTGCCAGGCGCTGAGACGAATGCCGCCAAGATCAAGCGTCTAAGACTTACAGTTCAAGAATTAGCCTCAGAAACAGTGGGAAACAGTGCTTCTATACTAATTGCCAGGCGCTGAGACGAATGCCGCCAAGATCGAGCGTCTATGACTTACGGTTCAAGAATTAGCCTCAGAAACAGTGGTTCTGAACATGCTGCCAATAGCTCGCCTGGGAAACATCTAGAGAAGTCCAAGATAGTGTTTTTTTAGACTGGCTGCCACGAGCTGAAACGCATGCAGCCAAGAGCGAGCGTCTGTGACTTACGGTTCAAGAGTTATTCACAGAAACATGGTTCTGAACTTTGCTGCCAGCCGCGAAAGCGAAAGTAACCAAGATCGAGCGTCTAGGATTTACTTGTGAATAGCTCGCCTGGGAAACTTTCAGATAAGTCAAAGACAGTGCTTCTATACTAATTGCCAGGCGCTGAGACGAATGCCGCCAAGATCAAGCGTCTAAGACTTACGGTTCAAGAATTAGCCTCAGAAACAGTGGGAAACAGTGCTTCTATACTAATTGCCAGGCGCTGAGACGAATGCCGCCAAGATCGAGCGTCTATGACTTACGGTTCAAGAATTAGCCTCAGAAACAGTGGTTTTGAACATGCTGCCAATAGCTCGCCTGGGAAACATACAGAGAAGTCCAAGATAGAGTTTTTTTTAGACTGGCTGCCACGAGCTGAAACGCATGCAGCCAAGAGCGAGCGTCTGTGACTTACGGTTCAAGAGTTATTCACAGAAACATGGTTCTGAACTTTGCTGCCAGCCGCGAAAGCGAAAGTAACCAAGATCGAGCGTCTAGGATTTACTTGTGAATAGCTCGCCTGGGAAACTTTCAGATAAGTCAAAGACAGTGCTTCTATACTAATTGCCAGGCGCTGAGACGAATGACGCCAAGATCAAGCGTCTAAGACTTACGGTTCAAGAATTAGCCTCAGAAACAGTGGGAAACAGTGCTTCTATACTAATTGCCAGGCGCTGAGACGAATGCCGCCAAGATCGAGCGTCTATGACTTACGGTTCAAGAATTAGCCTCAGAAACAGTGGTTTTGAACATGCTGCCAATAGCTCGCCTGGGAAACATCCAGAGAAGTCCAAGATAGTGTTTTTTAGACTGACTGCCACGAGCTGAAACGAATGCAGCCAAGAGCGAGCGTCTGTCACTTACGGTTCAAGAGTTATTCACAGAAACATGGTTCTGAACTTTGCTGCCAGCCGCGAAAGCGAAAATAACCAAGATCGAGCGTCTAGGATTTACTTGTCAATAGCTCGCCTGGGAAGCATCCAGAGAAGTCAAAGATAGTGCTTCCATACTAATTGCCAGGCGCTGAGACGAATGCCGCCAAGATCAAGCGTCTAAGACTTACGGTTCAAGAATTAGCCTCAGAAACAGTGGTTCTGAACATGCTGCCAATAGCTCGCCTGGGAAACATCCAGAGAAGTCCAAGATAGTGTTTTTTTTAGACTGGCTGCCACGAGCTGAAACGAATGCAGCCAAGAGCGAGCGTCTGTGACTTACGGTTCAAAAGTTATTCACATAAACATGGTTCTGAACTTTGCTGCCAGCCGCGAAAGCGAAAGCAACCAAGATCGAGCGTCTAGGATTTACTTGTGAATAGCTCGCCTGGAAAACATCCAGAGAAGTCAAAGACAGTGCAGCTATACTAATTGCCAGGCGCTGAGACGAATGCCGCCAAGATCAAGCGTCTAAGACTTACGGTTCGAGAATTAGCCTCAGAAACAGTGGGAAACAGTGCTTCTATACTAATTGCCAGGCGCTGAGACGAATGCCGCCAAGATCGAGCGTCTATGACTTACGGTTCAAGAATTAGCCTCAGAAACAGTGGTTCTGAACATGCTGCTAATAGCTCGCCTGGGAAACATCCAGAGAAGTCCAATATAGTGTTTTTTAGACTGGCTGCCACGAGCTGAAACGAATGCAACCAAGAGCGAGCGTCTGTGACTTACGGTTCAAGAGTTATTCACAGAAACATGGTTCGGAACTTTGCTGCCAGCCGCGAAAGCGAAAATAACCAAGATCGAGCGTCTAGGATTTACTTGTCAATAGCTCGCCTGGGAAACATCCAGAGAAGTCAAAGACAGTGCTTCTATACTAATTGCCAGGTGCTGAGACGAATGCCGCCAAGATCGAGCGTCTATGACTTACGGTTCAAGAATTAGCCTCAGAAACAGTGGTTCTGAACATGCTGCCAATAGCTCGCCTGGGAAACATCCAGAGAAGTCCAAGATAGTGTTTTTTTTAGACTGGCTGCCACGAGCTGAAACGAATGCAGCCAAGAGCGAGCGTCTGTGACTTACGGTTCAAAAGTTATTCACATAAACATGGTTCTGAACTTTGCTGCCAGCCGCGAAAGCGAAAGCAACCAAGATCGAGCGTCTAGGATTTACTTGTGAATAGCTCGCCTGGAAAACATCCAGAGAAGTCAAAGACAGTGCAGCTATACTAATTGCCAGGCGCTGAGACGAATGCCGCCAAGATCAAGCGTCTAAGACTTACGGTTCAAGAATTAGCCTCAGAAACAGTGGGAAACAGTGCTTCTATACTAATTGCCAGGCGCTGAGACGAATGCCGCCAAGATCGAGCGTCTATGACTTACGGTTCAAGAATTAGCCTCAGAAACAGTGGTTCTGAACATCCTGCCAATAGCTCGCATGGGAAACATCCAGAGAAGTCCAAGATAGTGTTTTTTAGACTGGCTGCCACGAGCTGAAACGAATGCAGCCAAGAGCGAGCGTCTGTCACTTACGGTTCAAGAGTTATTCACAGAAACATGGTTCTGAACTTTGCTGCCAGCCGCGAAAGCGAAAGTAACCAAGATCGAGCGTCTAGGATTTACTTGTGAATAGCTCGCCTGGGAAACTTTCAGATAAGTCAAAGACAGTGCTTCCATACTAATTGCCAGGCGCTGAGACGAATGCCGCCAAGATCAAGCGTCTAAGACTTACGGTTCAAGAATTAGCCTCAGAAACAGTGGGAAACAGTGCTTCTATACTAATTGCCAGGCGCTGAGACGAATACCGCCAAGATCGAGCGTCTATGACTTACGGTTCAAGAATTAGCCTCAGAAACAGTGGTTTTGAACATGCTGCCAATAGCTCGCCTGGGAAACATACAGAGAAGTCCAAGATAGTGTTTTTTTTAGACTGGCTGCCACGAGCTGAAACGAATGCAGCCAAGAGCGAGCGTCTGTGACTTACGGTTCAAGAGTTATTCACAGAAACATGGTTCTGAACTTTGCTGCCAGCCGCGAAAGCGAAAGTAACCAAGATCGAGCGTCTAGGATTTACTTGTCAATAGCTCGCCTGGGAAACATCCAGAGAAGTCAAAGACAGTGCTTCCATACTAATTGCCAGGCGCTGAGACGAATGCCGCCAAGATCGAGCGTCTATGACTTACGGTTCAAGAATTAGCCTCAGAAACAGTGGTTCTGAACATGCTGCCAATAGCTCGCCTGGGAAACATCCAGAGAAGTCCAAGATAGTGTTTTTTTTAGACTGGCTGCCACGAGCTGAAACGAATGCAGCCAAGAGCGAGCGTCTGTGACTTACGGTTCAAGAGTGATTCACAGAAACATGGTTCTGAACTTTGCTGCCAGCCGCGAAAGCGAAAATAACCAAGATCGAGCGTCTAGGATTTACTTGTCAATAGCTCGCCTGGGAAACATCCAGTGAAGTCAAAGACAGTGCTTCTATACTAATTGCCAGGCGCTGAGACGAATGCCGCCAAGATCGAGAGTCTATGACTTACGGTTCAAGAATTAGCCTCAGAAACAGTGGGAAACAGTGCTTCTATACTAATTTCCAGGTGCTGAGACGAATACCGCCAAGATCGAGCGTCTATGACTTACGGTTCAAGAATTAGCCTCAGAAACAGTGGTTCTAAACATGCTGCCAATAGCTCGTCTGGGAAACATCCAGAGAAGTCCAAGATAGTGTTTTTTAGACTGACTGCCACGAGCTGAAACGAATGCAGCCAAGAGCGAGCGTCTGTCACTTACGGTTCAAGAGTTATTCACAGAAACATGGTTCTGAACTTTGCTGCCAGCCGCGAAAGCGAAAATAACCAAGATCGAGCGTCTAGGATTTACTTGTCAATAGCTCGCCTGGGAAACATCCAGAGAAGTCAAAGACAGTGCTTCTATACTAATTGCCAGGCGCTGAGACGAATGCCGCCAAGATCGAGCGTCTATGACTTACGGTTCAAGAATTAGCCTCAGAAACAGTGGGAAACAGTGCTTCTATACTAATTACCAGGCGCTGAGACGAATGCCGCCAAGATCGAGCGTCTATGACTTACGGTTCAAGAATTAGCCTCAGAAACAGTGGTTCTGAACATGCTGCCAATAGCTCGCCTGGGAAACATCCAGAGAAGTCCAAGATAGTGTTTTTTAGACTTGCTGCCACGAGCTGAAACGAATGGAGCCAAGAGCGAGCGTCTGTGACTTACGGTTCAAGAGTTATTCACAGAAACATGGTTCTGAACTTTGCTGCCAGCCGCGAAAGCGAAAGTAACCAAGATCGAGCGTCTAGGATTTACTTGTGAATAGCTCGCCTGGGAAACATCCAGAGAAGTCAAAGACAGTGCTTCTATACTAATTGCCAGGCGCTGAGACGAATGCCGCCAAGATCAAGCGTCTAAGACTTACGGTTCAAGAATTAGCCTCAGAAACAGTGGTTCTGAACATGCTGCCAATAGCTCGCCTGGGAAATATCCAGAGAAGTCCAAGATAGTGTTTTTTAGACTGGCTGCCACGAGCTGAAACGAATGCAGCCAAGAGCGAGCGTCTGTGACTTACGGTTCAAGAGTTATTCACAGAAACATGGTTCTGAACTTTGCTGCCAGCCGCGAAAGCGAAAGTAACCAAGATCGAGCGTCTAGGATTTACTTGTGAATAGCTCGCCTGGGAAACTTTCAGATAAGTCAAAGACAGTGCTTCTATACTAATTGCCAGGCGCTGAGACGAATGCCGCCAAGATCAAGCGTCTAAGACTTACGGTTCAAGAATTAGCCTCAGAAACAGTGGGAAACAGTGCTTCTATACTAATTGCCAGGCGCTGAGACGAATGCCGCCAAGATCGAGCGTCTATGACTTACGGTTCAAGAATTAGCCTCAGAAACAGTGGTTTTGAACATGCTGCCAATAGCTCGCCTGGGAAACATCCAGAGAAGTCCAAGATAGTGTTTTTTTAGACTGGCTGCCACGAGCTGAAACGAATGCAGCCAAGAGCGAGCGTCTGTGACTTACGGTTCAAGAGTTATTCACAGAAACATGGTTCTGAACTTTGCTGCCAGCCGCGAAAGCGAAAGTAACCAAGATCGAGCGTCTAGGATTTACTTGTGAATAGCTCGCCTGGGAAACTTTCAGATAAGTCAAAGACAGTGCTTCTATACTAATTGCCAGGCGCTGAGACGAATGCCGCCAAGATCAAGCGTCTAAGACTTACGGTTCAAGAATTAGCCTCAGAAACAGTGGGAAACAGTGCTTCTATACTAATTGCCAGGCGCTGAGACGAATGCCGCCAAGATCGAGCGTCTATGACTTACGGTTCAAGAATTAGCCTCAGAAACAGTGGTTTTGAACATGCTGCCAATAGCTCGCCTGGGAAACATCCAGAGAAGTCCAAGATAGTGTTTTTTTAGACTGGCTGCCACGAGCTGAAACGAATGCAGCCAAGAGCGAGCGTCTGTGACTTACGGTTCAAAAGTTATTCACATAAACATGGTTCTGAACTTTGCTGCCAGCCGCGAAAGCGAAAGCAACCAAGATCGAGCGTCTAGGATTTACTTGTGAATAGCTCGCCTGGAAAACATCCAGAGAAGTCAAAGACAGTGCAGCTATACTAATTGCCAGGCGCTGAGACGAATGCCGCCAAGATCAAGCGTCTAAGACTTACGGTTCAAGAATTAGCCTCAGAAACAGTGGGGGGGGGGGGGGGGGAAACAGTGCTTCTATACTAATTGCCAGGCGCTGAGACGAATGCCGCCAAGATCGAGCGTCTATGACTTACGGTTCAAGAATTAGCCTCAGAAACAGTGGTTCTGAACATGCTGCTAATAGCTCGCCTGGGAAGCATCCAGAGAAGTCCAATATAGTGTTTTTAGACTGGCTGCCACGAGCTGAAACGAATGCAACCAAGTGCGAGCGTCTGTGACTTACGATTCAAGAGTTATTCACAGAAACATGGTTCTGAACTTTGCTGCCAGCCGCGAAAGCGAAAGTAACCAAGATCGAGCGTCTAGGATTTACTTGTGAATAGCTCGCCTGGGAAACATCCAGAGAAGTCAAAGACAGTGCTTCTATACTAATTGCCAGGCGCTGAGACGAATGCCGCCAAGATCAAGCGTCTAAGACTTACGGTTCAAGAATTAGCCTCAGAAACAGTGGGAAACAGTGCTTCTATACTAATTGCCAGGCGCTGAGACGAATGCCGCCAAGATCGAGCGTCTATGACTTACGGTTCAAGAATTAGCCTCAGAAACAGTGGTTCTGAACATGCTGCCAATAGCTCGCCTGGGAAACATCCAGAGAAGTCCAAGATAGTGTTTTTTTTAGACTGGCTGCCACGAGCTGAAACGAATGCAGCCAAGAGCGAGCGTCTGTGACTTACGGTTCAAAAGTTATTCACATAAACATGGTTCTGAACTTTGCTGCCAGCCGCGAAAGCGAAAGCAACCAAGATCGAGCGTCTAGGATTTACTTGTGAATAGCTCGCCTGGAAAACATCCAGAGAAGTCAAAGACAGTGCAGCTATACTAATTGCCAGGCGCTGAGACGAATGCCGCCAAGATCAAGCGTCTAAGACTTACGGTTCAAGAATTAGCCTCAGAAACAGTGGGAAACAGTGCTTCTATACTAATTGCCAGGCGCTGAGACGAATGCCGCCAAGATCGAGCGTCTATGACTTACGGTTCAAGAATTAGCCTCAGAAACAGTGGTTCTGAACATGCTGCTAATAGCTCGCCTGGGAAACATCCAGAGAAGTCCAATATAGTGTTTTTTAGACTGGCTGCCACGAGCTGAAACGAATGCAACCAAGAGCGAGCGTCTGTGACTTACGATTCAAGAGTTATTCACAGAAACATGGTTCTGAACTTTGCTGCCAGCCGCGAAAGCGAAAGTAACCAAGATCGAGCGTCTAGGATTTACTTGTGAATAGCTCGCCTGGGAAACATCCAGAGAAGTCAAAGACAGTGCTTCTATACTAATTGCCAGGCGCTGTGACGAATGCCGCCAAGATCAAGCGTCTAAGACTTACGGTTCAAGAATTAGCCTCAGAAACAGTGGGAAACAGTGCTTCTATACTAATTGCCAGGCGCTGAGACGAATGCCGCCAAGATCGAGCGTCTATGACTTACGGTTCAAGAATTAGCCTCAGAAACAGTGGTTCAAAACATGCTGCCAATAGTTCGCCTGGGAAACATCCAGAGAAGTCCAAGATAGTGTTTTTTAGACTGGCTGCCACGAGCTGAAACGAATGCAGCCAAGAGCGAGCGTCTGTGACTTACGGTTCAAGAGTTATTCACAGAAACATGGTTCGGAACTTTGCTGCCAGCCGCGAAAGCGAAAATAACCAAGATCGAGCGTCTAGGTTTTACTTGTCAATAGCTCGCCTGGGAAACATCCAGAGAAGTCAAAGACAGTGCTTCTATACTAATTGCCAGGCGCTGAGACGAATGCCGCCAAGATCGAGCGTCTATGACTTACGGTTCAAGAATTAGCCTCAGAAACAGTGGTTCTGAACATGCTGCCAATAGCTCGCCTGGGAAACATCCAGAGAAGTCCAAGATAGTGTTTTTTTTAGACTGGCTGCCACGAGCTGAAACGAATGCAGCCAAGAGCGAGCGTATGTGACTT